>NW_023330575.1:0-78631 GCF_011100685.1 Canis lupus familiaris
CACCTGGACCAGTGACGCTGGTCCCCCTCTGGGTCTCACACGTGCCCTAGTGACTGTGAACCCCACATTGGCCTGACTTGGACCTACTGACCCTGGTTGCCACCTGCGCCTGACCTCGAAATGTTGACTCTGGTTCTTTCAAGGGCCTCCCCTGTACCTGGTCATCCTGGTCCCCACCTGGGCCTCACCTGGACGTGGTGACTCTTGTCACCACCGGGGACTCACCTGGATCTGCTTACTGTGTTCCACACCTGGGCCTCAAGTAGAACTGTTGACCATGGTCCCAAAGCCGGCCTCACATGGATCTGTTGCCTCTGATCCCCACCGGGGCCTCACCTGTACCTGGTAACTCTGGTCCTTACCTGGGCCTCATCGGGACCTAGTGAGTCTGGTCCCCACCTGGGATTCACCTGGATCTGGTGACTCTGGTCCGCACCTGGTCTTCACCTGGATCTGGTGACTCTGGTCCCACCTGGACCTCTCCTGGACCTGGTGACTCTCTTTCCATCATGGACCTCACCTGGATCTGGTGACTCTGATCCTCCGTTTGGCCTCACCTGGACCTGGTGTCTCTCGTCCCCAATTTGACCTAACTCAGTACTGCTGAATCTTGCACCACATAGCCCCCACCCAGACCTGGTGACTCTTGTCCCCAGCTATGCCTCAATTCCACCTGATTAATCTGGTCCTCATGTGGGCCTCACATGGACCTGGGACTCAACTGGATAGAGTGGCTCTGGGTCCCACAAGGGGCTAACCTGATACTGCTGACTGTGGTCTTATTCTATGCCTCACCAGAACCTAGTCATTCTGTTCCCCATCTGGGCCTGCATGGCCCTAGTGACTCTGGTCCATACTCAGCATCATGGGACCGGGATACTCTATTCCACGCCTGGGCCTCACTCTGACCAGGGACCTCTGGTCCCATTCTGGGCCTAAAACTGAACTGGTTACTCTGGTTCCTCCTCTGGGCCTCACCCTTACCTGGTGACTCTAGTCACCCCTTGGGCTTCACTTGGGCGTGGTGAATCTGGTCCTTACCTGTTCCTCTCCCTGACCTGGGGACTCTGGTCAACACATGGGCCTCACCTGGACCTGGTGAATCTGGTCCGGTCTGGGCCTCACCCAGTCCTGGTGACTTTGTTCCCCACCTGGACCTGATTGCTGTGGACTCCTTCTTGGCCTCACCTGGAACTGGAGACTCTGATCCTATCTGCGCGTCACCCAGATCTGATGGCTCTGGTCCTCACCTGGGCATCATTGATACTGGGTGACTCTGTTCCACACCTGAAACTCACCTGGACATGATGACTGTGGATCCCCTCTGGGCCTCACCCTGACCTGGTGACTCTGGTCCCCATCTGGATGTCACCTGTACCAGGTGATTGTGGCACCCCTCTGGGCCTCAACCAGATCTGGTGACTCTGGTCCTCAACTGGGCCTCAACGGGACCTAGTGAATATGCTCCATCTGGGCCTCATTTGGACCTGGTGACTCTGGTCACTACCTGGGCAACATCGGGACATGATTCCACTGCATGGCCTGCAGGTTGGACTCACCTAGACCTGGTAACTCTGGACCCTCCCTGGGCATCATCGGGACACCGTTCCTCTACATGGCCCAAGGGTTGGCCTCACCTGGACCTGGTGATTGGGGTTTCCACCTGAGTCACCTAGGGCGCACCCAGATCTGGTGACTCTTGTCCCCAGCTATGCCTCCCCTGCACCTGGTGACCCATGCACCCACGTGGGCCTCACTTGGACCTGGTTAATCTGATTTTACCTGGTCCTCACCTGGAACTGGTAACTCTGGTCACCACCTGGGAATCACCTGGACCTGGGGAATCTGGTCCCCATCTGGGCCTCACCCTATCCTGGTGTCTTTGTTCCCCACCTGGACCTGATTGCTGTGGACACCTTCTTGGCCTCACCTGGAAGTGGTGAGTGTGATCCTAACTTGGTCTCACCCAGATCTGGTGACTCTGGTCCTCACCTGTGGACCATTATGATCTGGATACTACGTTCCACACCTGAGCCTCACTTGGACATGATGACTCTGGATCCCCTCTGGGCCTCACCCTTACATGGTGACTCTGCTCCCCATCTGGATGTCACCTAGACCAGGTGAATCTGGTACCCCTCTAGTCCTCAACTAGACCTGGTGACTCTGGTCCGCAACTGGGCCTCACCGGGACCTAGTGAATATGCTCCCCACCTGCGCCTCATCTGGACCTGGTGACTCTGGTTCTACCTGGGCATCATCGGGGCATGGTTACTCTATTCCCCACTGGGACTGACCTGATCCTGGTAACTCTGGTCCTGACTTTGGCCTCTTCTGTACCAGGTGACTCTGGCTCCACCTGGGCCTCAGCTGTAACTGGTGACTCTGATCCTAAGCATGGCCTCACTTGACCTGGTGACTGTCGTTCCCATCGGGACCTCTTCTGGACCTCATATCTCTGGGCCCACCTGGGCCTCACCAGGACCTGGTTTCTCTGGTTCCCACCTGGGTAGCATCAGGATATGGTGACCCTGTTCACTAACAGTGACCCAGCCGGACCTATTAACTCTGGTCTTCACCTGGGCCACACCTGGACATGGTGACACTGGTTCCCACCTGGGACTCACCTGGACATGGTGAGTCGGATCCCCACCTGGTCCTCACCTGTAACTGGTGATTTTCATTCCCACATGGACATTATGTGGACCTTGTGGCTGCAGTGTTTCTAGCTTCTTATATACCTCGTGACTCTGGTCCCCACCAGGGCCTCACCGGGAACTGGTGAGTGTGGTTGCCACCTGCACCTCACCTGGACCTGGTGATTCTGGTCTACACCTAAGACTACCCTGGATCTGGTGACTGTGGTCCCCACCTGGACTTCACCTGGATTTGGGGACTCCAGTCTCCATCTGGGCTTCACCTGGCCCTGTTGACCATGGTCCTCAACTGGGCAAAATTGGGACCCGGTGACTGTGTTCCACAACTAGACCTCACCTGTATCAGGTGACTCTCGTCACCCTCTGGGTCTCACCGTGCCCTAGTGACTGTGAACCCCTCTTTGGCCTGACTTCGACCTGCTGATACTGGTTGCCACCTGCGCCTGACCTCAAACTGTAGACTCTGGTTTTTCAAAGGCCTCCCCTCGACCTGGTGATCCTTGTCCCCACCTGGGTCTCACTTGGACGTGGTGACACTTGTCACCACCGGGGACTCTCTTGGACCTGCTTACTGTGTTCCAAACCTGGGCCTCAAGTAGACCTGTTGACCATGGTCCCCAGGACGGGCTCACATGGACCTGTTGCCACTGCTCCCCCGGGGCCTCACTTGTACCTGGTATCTCTGGTCCCCACCTTGACCTCATCTGGACTCTGACTCTGGTCCTCACCTGGGCTTCACCTGGATCTGATGACTCTGGTCCCCACCTGGACTTCCCCTGGATCTGGTGACTCTGGTATCCACCTGGACCTCTCCTGGACCTGGTGACTCTCTTTCCAACATGGACCTCACCTGGATCTGGTGACTCTGGTACCCACCTGGACCTCACCTGCATCTGGTGACTCTGGCCTGCAGATTGGCCTCACCTGGACCTGGGGAGTGGGGTTGCCACCTAGGCCTCACCCATACCTGGTGACTCAGGTCCCCACGTGGGCCTCATTTGGACCTGTTGAATCTGATCCTTAGCTGGTTTTCTCCCAGACCCGAGGACCTTGGTCACCACCTGGGAATAATCTGGACCTGGTGAATCTTGTCCAAATCTGGGTCTCACCAAGTCCTGGTGACTTTCTTCACCACCTGGACCTGATTGCTGTGGACGCCTTCTTGGCGTCACCTGGAACTGGTGACTCTGATCCTATCTGCGTGTCACCCAGATCTGGTGACTCTGGTCCTCACCTGGGCATCATTGGTACCTGGTGATTCTGTTCCACACATGAGCCTCACCTGGACCCGATGACTCTGGAACCACTCTGGGCCTCACGCTGTCCTGGTGTCTCTGGTCCCCATCTGGATATCACCTCGATCAGGAGATTCTGGTACCCTTCTAAGCCGAACCAGATATGGTGAAACTGGTCCTCAACTGGGCCTCACCTGGACCAGGTGACTCTGGTCCCCCTCTGGGTCTCACCGTGCCCTAGTGACTGTGAACCCCACTTTGGCCTGACTTGGACCTGCTGACCCTGGTTGCTACCTGCGCCTAACCTCGAACTGTTGACTCTGGTTCTTACAAGGGCCTCCCCGGGACCTGATGATCCTGGTCCCCACCTGGGTCTCACCTGGACGTGGTCACTCTTGTCAACACTGGGGACTCACCTGGATCTGCTTACTGTGTTCCACACCTGGGCCTCAAGTAGATCTGTTGACCATGGTCCCCAAGCCTACCTCACATGAACCTGTGGCCTCTGATGCCCACCGGGGCCTCACGTGTACCTGATAACTCTGGTCCTCACCTGGGCCTCATCTGGACCTAGTGACTCTTATCCCCATCTGGGCTTAACCTGGATCTGGTGACTCTAGTCCCCAATGGACCTCTCCTGGACCTGGTGACTCTCTTTCCAACATGGACCTCAACTGGATATGGTGACTGTGGTCCTCAGTTTGGCTTCACACTGGACCTGGCGTCTCTCGTCCCCACATTGACCAAACTCAGAACTGCTGAATCTTGCCCCCCTAGGCCGCACCCAGTCCTGGTGACTCTTGTCCCCAGCTATGCCTCATTTCGACCTGATGAAATGTTACTCACGTGGGCCTCACATGGACCTGGGACTCAGCTGGATAGAGTGGCTCTGGTTTCCACAAGGGGCTCACCTGATACTGCTGACTGTGGTCTTATTCTATGCCTCACCAGCACCTAGTGATTCTGTTCCCCATCTGGGCCTGCATGGCCCTAGTGACTCTGGTCCTCACTCAGCCATCATTGGGACCTGGATACTCTATTCCACACCTGGGCCTCACTTTGACCAGGGACCTCTGGTCCAACTCGGGGCCTCAAACTAAACTGGTTACTCTGGTTCCCCCTCTGGGCCTCACCCTTACCTGGTGACTCTGGTCACCCTTAGGCTTCACTTGGGCCTGGTGAATCTGGTCCTTAGATGGTCCGAACCTGGATCTGGTGACTGGTCGCCACCTGGGCCTCTCCTGGACTTGGTGAATCCTGTTGCCACCTGCGCGTCACCGGGACCTTGTGACTGTGGTCCTACCTGGACCTCACCTGGATCTGGTGACTCTGGTTCCCATATGGGGCTCTCCTGGTCC
Source organism: Canis lupus familiaris (assembly GCF_011100685.1). NCBI lineage: Eukaryota > Metazoa > Chordata > Mammalia > Carnivora > Canidae > Canis > Canis lupus. Next base: position 5,251 of record NW_023330575.1, read on the forward strand.
TGGTTCCTGTGGTCTCCATCTGGCCTCACCTGGAACACAATGACTCTGTTCCATATTTGCCCTCTGCTGGACCTGTTGACTCTGGTACTTACCTGGGCATCATTGGGTCCTGGGAACACTCTTATATACCTGGGCCTCACCTCGACCTGGTGACTGTGGTCCCACCTGGAACTCACCTGGATCTCGTGGCTCTCGTTCCCATATGGGGCTCTCCTGGACCTGCTTCCTGTGGTCTCCATCTGGCCTCACCTGGAACACAATGACTGATCCGTATTTGGGCCTCTCCTGGACCTGTTGACTCTGGTCCTTACCTGGGCATCATTGGGACCTCGATACTCTCTTATATACCTGGGCCTCACCTGGACCTGGTGACTGTGGTCCCACCTCGGCCTCACCTGGACGAGGTGACTGGTTCCCACAGGGACCTCACCTGGACCTGGTGACTCAAGTCCTCATATGGGCATCATGGGACCTGGTTTCTCAATTCCACATCGGGCCTCACCTGGAGCTAGTGATTCTCGTCCCCTCTGGGACTCATCCTGACGTGGTGACTCTGGTCCCCACCTGGATATCACCAGAGCCGGGTGACTCTGGTTCCCCTCTGAGACTCACCGGAGCTGTGGACACTGGTCCTCCACTGGGCATCAACAGGACCTGATGAATCTACTCTTCACATAGGCCTCGTCTGGAACTTGTGACTCTTTTCTCACCTGGCATCAATGGGACATGGTTACTCTCTTCCCCACCTGCGCCTCACCTGACATGATAACTTTGCTCCACACTTTGGCCTCACCTGGTCCTGATGACTCTGGTCCCCCCACCTAGGCCTCAATCTGGACCTGGTGACTGTGGTCCCCACCTGGGTCTCACCTGGACCTGGTGACTCTTGTTCCCACATGAACCACACCTGGACCTGGTCCCTGTGGTGTTCTTGTAGACTCACATTTACCTGGTGACTCCGGTCCCCACTAGGGCCTCACCTGGATCTGGTGACTCTGGCCTGCAGGTTGGCCTCACCTGGACCTGGTGAGTTTGGTTGCCACCTGGGTGTCACCCATACCTGGTGACTCAGGTCCCCACGTGGGCCTCTTGGACCTGGTGAATCTGGTCCTTACCTGGTCCTCTCCCAGACCTGGGACTCTGGTCACCACCTGGGCCTCAACTGGACCTGGTGAATCTGCTCCCCATCTGGGCGTCACCCTGTCCTGGTGACTTTGTTTCCCACCTGGACCTGATTGCTGTGGACTCCTTTTGGGCCTCACCTGGAACTGGTGACTCTGAACCTAACTGGGCCTCACCCAGATCTGGTGACTCTGGTCCTCACCTGGGCATCATGGTACCTGGTGACTCTGTTCCTCACCTAAGCCTCATCTGGACATGATGACTCTGGAACCTCTCTGGGCCTTCCCTGACCTGGTGACTCTGGTCCCCATCTGCATGTCACCTGCACCAGGTGATTCTGGTACCCCTCTAGGCATCAACCAAATCTGGTGACTCTGGTCCTCAACTGGGCCTCACCTGGACCTAGTGAATTTGCTCAATCTGGACCTCATTTGGTCTTGGTGTCTCTGTCCCTACCTGGGCATCATCGGGACATGGTTCCACTGCATGGCCTGCAGGTTTTCCTCACCTGGACCTGGTAACTCTGTTCCCTACTATGGCATCATCGGGACATGGTTCCTCTTCATGGCCTGCAGGTTGGCCTCACCTGGACCTGGTGAGTGGGGTGGTAATCTGGGCCTCACACATACATTGTGACACAGGTCCCCACGTGGGTCTCACTTGGACCTGGTGAATCTCGTCCTTAACTGGTCCTCACCCGGAACTTGTAACTCTGGTCCCCACCCGGGAAAACCTGGACCTTGTGAATCTGGTCCCCATCTTGGCCTCACCCAATCCTGGTGACTTTGTTCCCCACCTGGACCTGATTGCTGTGGACCATTTTTGGCTTCACCTGGAACTGGTGACTCTGATCCTAACAGGGCCTCATCCAGATCTGGTGACTCTGGTCCTCACCTGTGGACCATTATGACCTGGATACTCTGTTCCACACCTGAGACTCACTTGGACATGATGACTCTGGATCCCCTCTGGGCCTCAGCCTAACATGGTGATATGGTCCCCATCTGGATGTCACCTAGACCAGGTGAATCTGGTACCCTCTAGGCCTCAACTAGACCAGGTGATGTGGTCCTCAACTGGGCCTCACCGGACCTAGAGAATATACTCCCCACCTGCGCCTCATCTGGACGTGGTGACTCGGGTTCTAACTGGCCATCATCGGGATCCCTGGGTGGCGCAGCGGTTTGGCGCCTGCCTTTGGCCCAGGCGCGATCCTGGAGATCCGGGATCAATCCCACATCGGGCTCCTGGTGCATGGAGCCTGCTTCTCCCTCTGCCTGTGTCTCTGCCTCTCTCTCTCTCTCTCTCTCTGTGACTATCATAAATAAATAAATTAAAAAAAATTTTTCTAACTGGGCATCATCGGGACATGATTACTCTATGCCCCACTGGGACTGACCTGATCCTGGTAACTCTGGTCCTGACTTTGGCGTCTTCTCTACGGGTGACTCTGGCTCCACCTGGGCCTCACCTGTAACTGGTGACTCTGATCCTAAGCATGGCCTCACCTGACCTGGTGACTGTGGGTCCCATCGGGACCTCACCTGGACCTCATGTCTCTGGTCTCACCTGGGCCTCACCAGGACCTGGTGTCTCTGGTACCCACCTGGGTAGCATCAGGATATGGTTACACTCTTCACTAACAGTGACCCAGCCGGACCTATTAACTGTGGTCTTCACCTGGGCCACACCTGGACATGGTGACACTGGTACCCACTTGGGTCTGACCTGAACATGGTGAGTCGGATCCCCGCCTGGTCCTCACCTGTAACTGGTGATTCTCGTTCCAGCATGGACATCATGTGGACCTGGTGGCTGCAGTGTTTCTAGCTTCTCATGTACCTCGTGACTCTGGTCCCCACAAGGGCCTCACCAGGACCTGGTGAGTGTGGTTGCCACCTGCACCTCACTTGGACCTGGTGATTCTGGCCTGCACCTGAGACTACCCTGGATCTGGTGACTGTAGTCCCACCTGGGCTTCACCTGGATTTGGGGACTCCGGTCCCCATCTGTGCCTCACCTGGCCCTGTTTACTATGGTCCTCAACTGGGCAAAATTGGGACCCGGTGACTGTTCCACAACTGGACCTCACCTGGACCAGGTGACTCTGGTCCCCCTCTGGGTCTCACCGTGCCCTTGTGACTGTGAACCCCACTTTGGCCTGACTTGGACCTGTTGACCCTGGTTGCCACCTGCGCCTGACCTAAACTGATGACTCTGGTTCTTTCAAGGGCCTACCCTGGACATGATGATCCTGGTGCCCACATGGGCCTCACCTGGACTTGGTGACTTGTCACCACCGGGAACTCACCTGGATCTGCTTACTGTGTTCCACACCTGGGCCTCAAGTAGACCTGTTGACCATGGTCCCCAAGCCGGCCTCACATGGACCTGTTGCCTCTGATCCCCACCGGGGATTCACGTGTACCTGGCAACTCTGGTCCTCACCTACGCCTCATCTGGACCTAGTGAGTCTGGTCCCCACCTGGGCTTCACCTGGATCTGATGACTCTGGTCCCCACCTGGACTTCACCTGGATCTGGTGACTCTGGTCCTCAGTTTCGCCTGACATGGACCTGGTGTCTCTCGTCCCCACTTTGACCTAACTCAGAACTGCTGAATCTTGTCCCACCTTGACCGTATCCAGACCTGGTGACTCTTGTCCCCAGCTATGCCTCAATTCGAACTGATGAATCTGGTCCTCACGTGGGCCTCACATGGACCTGGGACTCAGCTGGATAGAGTGGCGCTGGTTCCCACAAGGGGCTCACCAGATACTGCTGACTGTGGTCTTATTCTATGCCTCACCAGCACCTAGAATTCTGTTCCCATCTGGGCCTGCATGGCCCTAGTGACTCTGGTCCTCACCCATGCATCATTGGGACCTGGATACTCTATTCCACACAGGGCCTCACTTTGAGCAGGCACGTCTGGTCCCATTCTTGACCTCAAACTAAACTGGTTACTCTGGTTACCACTCTGGGTCTCACCCTTACCTGGTGACTCTCGTAACCACTTGGGCTTAACTTGGGCCTGGTGAATATGGTCCTTAGCTGGTCCGCACCTGGATCTCGTGACTGCTGGCCACCTGGGCCTCACCGGGACTTGGTGAATCCTGTTGCCACCTGCGCCTCACCTGGTCCTTGTGACTGTGGTCCCAACTGTATCTCACCTGTATCTGGTGTCTCTGGTTCCCATATGAGGCTCTCCTGTAACTGGTTCCTGTGGTCTCCATCTGGCCTCACCTGGAACAAGATGACTCTGATCCATATTTGGGCCTCTCCTGGACCTGTTGACTCTGGTCCATACCTGGGCATCATTGCGACCTGGATACTCTCTTATATACCTGGGCCTCACGTGGACCTGGTGACTGTGGTCCCACCTGGGCCTCACCTGGACGAGGTGACTGGTTTCCCACAGGGACCTCACCTGGACCTGGTGACTCAGGTCCTCATATGGGCATCATGGGACCTGGTTTCTCAGTTCCACATCGGGGCCTCACCTGGACCTAGTGATTCTCGTCCCCTTCTGGGCCTCACCCTGACTGTGGTGACTCTGATCCCCACCTGGATATCACCAGAACCGGGTGACTCTGGTCCCCATCTGGACTCACCCGGAGCTGGTGACACTGGTCCTCAACTAGGCCTCAGCAGGACCTGGTGAATCTACTCCTCACTTAGGCTTCGACTGGACCTGTGACTCTTTTCCCACCTGGCATCAATGGGACATGGTTACGCTGTTCCCCACCTGGTTCTCACCTGGACATGATAACTTTGCTCCGCACTTTGGCCTCAACTGCTCCTGATGACTCTGGACCCACCACCTAGGCCTCAATCTGGACCTGGTAACTGTGGTACCCACCTGGGTCTCACCTGGACCTGGTGACTAAGTTCCCACATGAACCACACCAGGACCTGGTGACTGTGGTGTTCTTGTAGACTCACATTTACCTGGTGACTCCTGTCCTCACTAGGGCCTCACCTGGATCTGGTGACTCTGGCCTGCAGGTTGGCCTCACCTGAACCTGGTGAGTGGGGTTGCCACCTGGGCTTCACCCATACCTGGTGACTCAGGACCCCACGTGGGCCTCTTGGACCTGGTGAATCTGGTCCGTACCTGGTCCTCTCCCAATCCCGGGACTCTGTTCACCACCTGGGCCTCACCTGGGCCTGATGAATGAATCAGATCCCCATCTGGGCCTCACCCAGTCCTGGTGACTTTGTTCCCCACCTGGACCTGATTGCTGTGGACTCTTTCTTGGCCTCACCTGGACCTGGTGACTCTGATCCTATCTGCGCGTCACCCAGATCTGGTCACTCTGGTCCTCACCTGGGCATCATTGGTACCTGCTGAGTCTGTTCCACACCTGAGACTCACCTGGACATGATTACTCTGGAACCACTCTGGGCCTAACCCTGACCTGGTGACTCTCGTCTCCATCTGGATGTCACCTGGACCAGGTGACTCTGGGACCCCTCTAGGCCTCAACCAGGTCTGGGGACTCTGGTCCTCAACTGGGCCTCACCTGGACCTAGTGAATATGCTCCATCTGGGCCTCAGTTGGACTTGGTAACTCTGGTCCCTACCTGGGCATCACCGGGACACGGTTCCTCTGCATGGCCTCCAGGTTGGCCTCACCTGGACCTAGTGAGTGGGGTTGCCACCCGGGGCTCACCCATACCTGGTGACACATGTTCCCACGTGGGCCTCACTTGGACCTGGTGAATCTGGTCCTTTCCTGGTCCTCACACGGACCTGGTAACCCTGGTCACCACCTGGGAATCACCTGGACCTGGTGAATCTGTTCCCCTCTCTGGGCCTCACCCAGTCCTCCTGACTTTGTTCCCCACCTGGACCTGATTGCGGTGGACTCCTCTTGGCCTCTACTGGAACAGTTGACTCTGATCCTAACTGGGCCTCACCCAGATCTGGTGACTCTGTTCCTCACCTGTGGACCATTATGACCTGGATACTCTGTTCCACACCTGAGTCTCACCTGGCCATGATGACTCTGGAACATCTCTGGGCCTCACCCTGACATGGTGACTCTGGACCCATCTGGATGGCACCTGGACCAGGTGATTCTGGTTCCCCTCGAGGCCTCAACAAGGTCTGGTGACTCTGGTCCTCAACTGGGCCTCACCTGGACCTAGTAATATGCTCCATCTGGGCCTCATTTCGACCTGGTGACTCTGGTCCCTAACTGGGAATCATCAGGACACGGTTCCACTGCATGGCCTTCAGGTTGGCCGCACCTGGACCTGGTAACTCTGGTTCTACCTGGGCATCATCGGGACGTGGTTACTCTATTCCCCTGGGACTGACCTGATCGTGGTAACTCTGGTCCTGACTTTGGCCTCTTCTTACCAGGTGACTCTGGCTCCACCTGGGCCTACCTGTAACTGGTGACTCTGATCCTAAGCATGGCCTCACCTGACCTGGTGACTGTGGTTCCCATCGGGACTCACCTGGACCTCATGTCTCTGGTCCCACTGGGCCTCACCAGGACTGGTGTCTGGTACCACCTGGTAGCATCAGGATATGGTTACACTGTTCACTAACATGACCAGCCTATTAACTCTGGTCTTCACCTGTCCACACCTGGACATGGTGACACTGGTTCCCACCTGGGTCTCACCTGGACATGGTGAGTCGGATCCCCAATGGTCCTCCCTGTAACTGGTGATTCTCGTTCCCACATGGACATCATGTGGACCTGGTGGCTGCAGTGTTTCTAGCTTCTCATGTACCTCGTGACTCTGGTCCCCACCAGGGCCTCACCGGGACCTGGTGAGTGTGGTTGCCACCTGCACCTCACCTGGACCTGGTGATTCTGGTCTGCACCTGAGACTACCCTGGATCTGGTGACTGTGGTCCCCACCTGGGCTTCACCTGGATTTGGGGTCCGGTCCCCATCTGGGCCTCACCTGGCACTTGACCGGTCCTCAACTGGGCAAAATTGGGACCCGGTGACTGTGTTCCACAACTGGACCTCACCTGGACCAGGTTACCTGGTCCCCCTCTGGTCTCACCTGCCCTATGACTGTGAACCCCACTTTGGCCTGACTTGACTGCTGACCCTGGTTGCCACCTGCCTGACCTCGAACTGTTGACTCTGGTTCTTTCAAGGGCCTCCCCTGTACCTGGTGATCCTGGTCCCACCTGGGCCTCACTGGACGTGGTGACTCTTGTCACCACCGGGGACTCACCTGGACCTGCTTACTGTGTTCCACACTTGGGCCTCAATACACCTTGACCATGGTCCCCAAACCGCCTAACATGGACTGTTGCCTCTGATCCCACCGGGGCCTCACGTGTACCTGGTAACTCTGGTCCTCACCTGGGCCTCATCTGCAACTAGAGACTCTGGTCCCCACCTGGGCTTCACCTGGATCTGGTGACTCTGGTCCCCACCTGAAATTTACCTGGATCTGGTGACTCTGGTCCCCACCTGGACCTCTGGACCTGGTGACTCTCTTTCCAACATGGACCTCGTGGATCTGGTGACTCTGGTCCTCAGTTTGGCCTCACCTGGACCTGGTGTCTCTCGTCCCCACTTTGACCGAACTCAGAACTGCTGAATCTTGCCCCACCTAGGCCGCACCCAGACATGGTGACTCTTGTCCCCAGCTATGCCTCAATTCGACCTGATGAATCTGGTCCTCACGTGGGCCTCACATGGACCTGGGACTCAGCTGGATAGAGTGGCTCTGGTTCCCACAAGGTCACTGTACTGCTGACTGTGGTCTTATTAATGCTTCACCAGGACCTAGTGATTCTGTTCCCCATCTGGGCCTGCCTGGCCCTAGTGACTCTGGTCCTCACCCAGGCATCATTGGGACCTGGATACTCTACCACACCTGGGCCTCACTTTGACCAGGGACCTCTGGTCCCATTCTGGGCCTCAACTAAACTGGTTACTCTGGTTCCCCCTCTAGGCCTCACCCTTACCTGGTGACTCTGGTCACCCCTGGGCTGCACTTGGGCCTGGTGAATCTGGTCCTTAGCTGGTCCTCACCTGGATCTGGTGACTGGTCGCCAGCTGGGCCTCACCTGGACTTGGTGAATCCTGTTGCCACCTGCGCCTCACCTGGACCATGTGACTGTGGTCCCACCTAGACCTCACCTGGCTCTGGTGGCTCTGGTTCCCATATGGGTCTCTCCTGGACCAGGTTCCTGTGGTCTCCATCTGGCCTCACCTGGAACACAATGACTCTGATACATATTTGGACCTCTCCTGGACCTGTTGACTCTGTCCTTACCTGGGCATCATTGGGACCTGGATACTCTCTTATATACCTAGGCCTCTCTTGGATCTGGTGACTGTGGTCCCACCTAGGCCTCACCTGGACGAGGTGACTGGCTTCCAAGGGAACTCACCTGGACCTGGTGACTCAGGTCCTCATATGGGCATCATGGGACCTGGTTTCTCAGTTCCACATCGGGGCCTCACCTGGACCTAGTGATTCTCGTCCCCTCTGGGCCTCACCCTGACGTGGTGACTCTGGTTCCCACCTGGATATCACCAGAACCGGGTGACTCTGTTCCACCTCTGGGACTCACCCGGAGCTGGGGACACTGGTCCTCAACTGGGCCTCAACAGGACCTGGTGTATCTACTCCTCACTTAGGCCTCGTCTGGACATTGTGACTCTTTTCCCACCTGTCATCAATGGGACATGGTTACTCTGTTCCCCACCTGGGCCTCGCTTGGACATGATAACTTTGCTCCACACTTTGGCCTCAACTCTCCTGATGACTCTGGTCCCCCCACCTAGGCCTCAATCTGGACCTGGTGACTGTAGTCCCCACCAGGCCTTACCTGTACCTGGTGACACTCGTTCCCACATGAACACACCTGGACCAGGTGACTGTGGTGTTCTTGTAGACTCACATTTACCTGGTGACTCCGGTCCCACTAGGGCCTCACCTGGTTCTGGTGACTCTGGCTTGCAGGTTGGCCTCACCTGGACCTGGTGAGTGGGGTTGCTACCTGGGCCTCACCCATACCTGGTGTTACTTACCCACCTGGGCCTCTTGGACCTGGTGAATCTGATCCTTACCTGGTCCTCTCCAAGACCCGGGGTCTCTGGTCCCCAACTGGCCTCACCTGGACCTGGTGAATCCGGTCATCATCTGGGACTCACCCAGTCCTGGTGACTTTGTCCTGACCTGGACCTGATTGCTGTGGACTCTTTTTGGCCTCACCGGAAAATGGTGACTCTGATCTTTTCTGCGCGTCCCCCAAAACTGGTGACTCTGTCCTCACCTGGGCATCATCGGGACATGGTTCCACCACTGCATTGAACTGCAGGTTGGCCTCACCTGGACCTGGTAATTCGGTCCTCTACCTGGGAATCATAGGGATATGGTTCACTGCATGGCATGCAGGTTAGACTCACCACGACCTCATGACTCTGGGGCCCTCCCTGGGCATCATCTCGGACATGGTTCCCCTGCATGGCCTGCAGGTTGGGCCTCATTTGGACCTGGTGACTCTGGTCCCCTACCTGGGCATCTTCGGGACTGGGTTCCCCTGCATGGCCCTGCAGATTGGCCTCCACCTGGACCTGGTTACTCTGGTCCCTACCTGGGCATCATCGGGACATGGTTCCCCTGCATGACCTGCAGGTTGGTCTCACCTGGACCTGGTAACTCTGGTCCCTACCTGGGCATCATCGGGACATGGTTCCTCTGCATGGCCTGCAGGTTGGCCTTCACCTGGACCTGGTGAGTGGGGTTGTCACCTGGGCCTCACACCCATGCCTGGTGACACAGGTCCCCACGTGGGCCTCACTTGGTACCTGGTGAATCTGGTCTTTACCTTGTTCCTCACCCGGAACTTGTAACCTCTGGTCACCACCTGGGAATCATCTGGACCTGGTGAATCTGGTCCCCATCTGGGCCTCATCCAGTCCTGGTGACTTGGTTCCCCACCTAGACCTGATTGCTGTGGACTCCTTCTTGCCTCACCTGGTATTGGTGTACTCTGAACCTAACTGGGGCCTCACCCAGAACTGGTGACTCTGGTCCTCACCTTGGGACCATTATGACCTGGATCTCTGCTCCACTCCTGTGCCTCACCTGGACATGATGACTCTGGATCCCCTCTGGGCCTCAGCCTGACATGGTGACTCTGGTCCCCATCTGGATGTCACCTAGACCAGGTGAATCTGGTACCACCCTCTAGGCCTCAACTTGACCTGGGTGACTCTGGTCCTCAACTGGGCCTCACCGGGACCTAGTGAACATGCTCCCCACCTGCGCGTCATCTGGTCCTGGTGACTCTGTTTCTACCTGGGCATCATCGGGACATGGTTACTCTATTCCCCACTGGGACTGAACTGATCCTGGTAACTCTGGTCCTGCCTTTGGCCTCTTCTGTACCAGGTGACTCTGGATCCACCTGGGCCTCACCTATAACTGGTGCCTCTGATCCTAAGCATGGCCTCTCCTGACCTGGTGACTGAGGTTCCCATCGGAACCTCACCTGGACCTCATGTCTCTGGTCCCACCTGGGCCTCACCAGGGACCTGGCCCAGAGTCAGCAAGTCCAGGTGAGGCTGACATGACGACTCTGGTTCCCCATCTGGATGTCACCTAGACCAGGTGAATCTGGACCCCTCTACGCCTCAACTAGAACTGGTGACTCTTGTCCTCAACTTGGCCTCACCGGGACCTAGTGAATATGGCTCCCCACCTGCGCCTCATCTGGACCTGGTGACTCTGGTTCTTCCTGGGCATCATCGGGACATGGTTACTCTATTCCCCACTGGGACTGACCTGATCCTGGTAACTCTTGTCCTGACTTTGGCCTCTTCTGTACCAGGTGACTCTGGCTCAACCTGTGCCTCACCTGTAACCGGTGACTCTGATCCTAAGCAGGTTTCACCTGACCTGCTGACTGCGGTTCCCATCGGGACCTCACCTGGACCTCATGTCTCGGGTCCCTCTTGGGCCTCACCAGGACCTGGTGTCTCTGGTAACCATCTATGTAGCATCAGGTTATGGTGACACTGTTCACTATCAGGGACTCTGGTCCCCATCTGGATGTCACCTGGATCAGGTGATTCTGGTACCCCCCTCTAGGCCTCAACCAGATCTGGTGACTGTGGTCCTCAACTGGGCCTCACATGGGCCTAGTGAATATCCTCCACCTGGGCCTCATTTGGAACTGGTTACTCTGGTCCCTACCTGGGCATCATCGGGACATGGTTCCACTGCATGGCCTGCAGGTTGGCCTCACCGTGGAACTGGTAACTCTGTTCCCCCTACAACGGGCATCTTCGTAGCACGATTCCTCCGCATTGCCTGCAGGTTGGACTCACCTTGACCTGGTGAGTGGGGTTTGCTACCTGGGCCTCACCCATACCTGGTGACACAGGTCCCCACGTGGGCCTCACATGGACCTGGTGAATCTGGTCCTTACCTGGTCTCATCCGGAACTGGTAACTATGGTCATCACCTGGGAATCACCTGGACCTTGTGAATCTGTTCCCAATCTGGGCCTCAACCAGTCCTGGTGTCTTTGTTCCCCACCGGACCTGATTGCTGTGGACACTTCTTGGCCTCACCTGGAACTGGTTGACTCTGTTCCTAACGGGGCCCTCACCCAGATCTGGTGACTCTGGTCCTCAACTGTGGATCATTAAGACCTGGATACTCTGTTCTACACCTGAGCCTCACCTGGACTTGATGACTCTGGAACCTCTCTGGGCCTCACCCTGAAATGGTGACTCTGGTCTCCATTTGGATGTCACCTAGACCAGGTGAATCTGGTACCCCCTCTAGGACTCAACTAGACCTGGTGACTCTCGTCCTCAATTGGCCTCACAGGGACCTAGTGAATATGCTCCCCACCTGCGCCAATTCTGGACCTAGTGACTCTGGTTCTTCCTGGGCATCATCCTGAAATGGTTACTCTATTTCCCCACTGGGACTGACCTGATCGTGGGTGACTCTGGTCTTGACTTTGGCCTCTTCTGTACCAGGTGACTCTGGCTCCACCTGGGCTCACCCTGTAACTGTGGACTCTGATGCTAAGCATGGCCTCACCTGACGTGGTGACTGTGGTTTCCCATCGGGACCTCACCTGGACCTCATGTCTCTGGGCCCACCTGGGCCCTCACCAGGATATGGTGTCTCTGGTATCCACCTGGGTAAGCATCAGGATATGGTTACACTGTTCACTAACAGTGACCCAGCTGGACCGATTAACTCTGGTCTTCACCTGGGTCTCACCTGGGATGGTGGGTCGGATCCCCCACCTGGTCCTCACATGTAACTGGTGATTCGCGTTCCCACATGGACATCATGTTGGACCTGGTGGCTGCAGTGTTTCTAGCTTCTCATGTACCTCGTGGACTCGGGTCCCCACCAGGGCCTCACCGCGACCGGGTGAGTGTGGTTGCCACCTGCACCTCACATGGACCTGGTGATTCTGGTCTGCAAACCGAGACTACCCTGGATCTTGTGACTGTGGTCCCCACCTGGGCTTCACCTGGATTTGGGGACTCCGGTCCCCATATGGGCACACCAGGCTCTGTTGACCATGATCCTCAACTGGGCAAAATTGGGGACACGGTGACTGTGTTCCACAACTGGACCTCACCTGGACCAGGGACTCTGGTCCCCCTCTGGGTCTCACCGTGCCCTAGTGACTGTGAACCCCACTTTGGCCTCACTTGGACCTTGCTGACCCTGGTTGCCACCTGCGCCTGACCTCGAGCTGTTGACTCTGATTCTTTCAAGGGCCTCCCCTGTACCTGGTGTTCCTGGTCCCCACCTGGGCCTCACCTGGACGTGGTGACTCTTGTCACCACCGGGAGACTCACCTGACCAGCTTACTGTGTTCCACACCTGGGTCTCAAGTAGGACCTGTTGACCATGGTCCCCAGGCGGGACTCACATCGGACCTGTTGCCTCTGATCCCCACCGGGCCTCACGTGTACCTGGTAACTCTGGTCCTCACCTGGGCCTCATCTGGACCTAGTTACTCTGGTTCCCACCTGGGCTTCACCTGGAGCTGGTGACTCGGGCCCCCACCTGGACTTCACCTGGATCTGGTGACTCTGGTCCCGCTCCTGGACCTCTCCTGGACCTGGTGACTCTCGTTCCAACATGGTTCTCACCCTGGATTTGGTGACTCTGGTCCTCAGTTTGGGCCTCCCCTGGACCTGGTGTCTCTCGTCCCACTTGAACTAACTCAGAACTGCTGAATCTTGCCCCACCTAGGCCGCACCCAGACCTGGTGACTCTTGTCCCCAGCTATGCCTCAATTCGACCTGATGAATCTGGTCCTCACGTGGGCCTCACATGGACCTGGGACTCAGCTGGGTAGAGTGGCTCTGGTTCCCTGCAAGGGCTCACCTGATACTGCTGACTGTGGTCTTATTCTATGCCTCACTAGGACCTAGTGATTCTGTTCCCCATCTGGGCCTTCATGGCCCTAGAGACTCTGGTCCTCTCCCAGGCATCATTGGGACCTGGATACTCTATTCCACACCTGAGGCCTCACTTTGACCAGGGACCTCTGGTCCAATTCGGTGCCTCTAACTAAACTGGTTACTCTGATTCTACCTCTGGGACTCACCGTTACCTGGTTTCTCTGGTCACCCCTTGAGCTTCACATGGGCTGGTGATCTGGTCCTTAGCTGATCCGCACCTGATCTGGTGATTGGTCGCCACCTGGGCCTCACCTGCACTTGGTGAATCCTGTTGCCACCTGCGCCTCACCTGGACCTTGTGACTGTGGTCCCACCTGGAACTCACCTGGATCTGGTGGCTCTGGTTCCCATATGGGTCTCTCCTGGACCTGGTTACTGTGGTCTCCATCTGGCCTCACCTGGAACACAATGACTCTGATCCATATTTGGGCCTCTCCTGGACCTGTTGACTCTGGTCCTTACCTGGCCATCATTGGGACATGTATACTCTCTTATATACCTGGGCCTCACCTGGACCTGGTGACTGTGGTCCCACCTGGACCTCATCTGGATGAGGACACTGGTTCCCACAGGGACCTCACCTGGACCTGGTGACTCAGGTCCTCAAATTGGTATCATGGGACCTGGTATCTCAGTGCCACATTGGGGCCTCACCTGGACCTAGTGATCTCGTCCCCCTCTGGGCCTCACCCTGACCTGGTGACTCTGGTCCCCACCTGGATATCACCAGAACCGGGTGACTCTGGTCCCCCTCTGGGACTCACCCGGAGCTGGGGACACAGGTCCTCACCTGGGCTCAACAGGATCTGGTGAATCTACTCCTCACTTAGGCCTCGTCTGGACCTTGTGACTCTTATCCAACCTGGCATCAATGGGACATGGTTACTCTGTTCCCCACCTGGGCCTCACCTGGACATGATAAGTTTTCTCCGCACTTTGGCCTCAACTGGTCCTGATGACTCTGGTCCCCCCACCTAGACCTCAATCTGGACCTAGTTCCTGTGTTCCCCACCTGGGTCTCACCTGGATCTGGTAACTCTGGTCCCTACCTGGGCATCATCGGGACATGGCTCCTCTGCATGGCCTGCATGTTGGCCTCATCTTGACCTGGTGAGTGGGGTTCCCACGTGGGTCTTACCCATGCCTGGTGACACAGGTCCCCACGTGGGCCTCACTTGGACCTGGTGAATGTGGTCCTTACCTAGTTCTACCCGGAACTGGTAAATCTGGTCACCACCTGGGTATCACCTAGTCCTGGTGACTTTGTTCCCCACCTGGACCTGATTGCTGTGGACACCTTCTTGGCCTCACCTGGAAGTGGTAACTCTGATCCTAACTGGGCCTCTCCCAGATCTGGTGACTCTGGTCCTCACGGGTGGACCATTATGACCTGGATACTCTGTTCCACACCTGAGCCTCACCTGGACATGATGACTCTGGATCCCCTCTGGGCCTCACCCTGACATGGTTACTCTGGTCCCCATCTGGATGTCACCTAGACCAGGTGAATCTGGTACCCCTCTGGGCCTCAACCAGATCTGGTGACTCTGGTCCTCAACTGGGCCTCACCTGTACCTAGTAAATATGCTCCATCTGGGCCTCATTTGACCTGGTGACTCTGGTCCCTACGTGGGCAACATCGCGACCTGGTTCCACATAATGGTCTGCAGGTTGGCCTCTTCTTGACCTAGTAACTCTGGTCCCTACCTGGGCATCATCGGGACACGGTTCCTCTCATGGCCTGCAGGTTGGCGTCACCTGACCTCGTACCTCTGGTCCCTACCTGGGCATCATCGGGACACGGTTCCTCTGCATGGCCTGCAGGTTGGCCTCACCTAGACCTGGTGAGTGGGCTTGCCACCTGGGCCTCACCCATACCTGGTGACACAGGTCTCACGTGGGCCTCACTTGGACCTGGTGAATCTGGTCCTTACCTGTCCTCACACGGAACTGGTAACCCTTGTCACCAAATGGGAATCACCTGGACCTGGTGAATCTGGTCCCCATCTGGGCCTCACCCATTCCTGGTGACTTTGATCCCCACCTTTTTTTTTTTAAAGATTTTATTTATTTATTCATTCGGAGAGAGAGAGATAGGCAGAGAGAGAAGCAGGCTCCATGCAGGGAACCCGACGTGGGACTCGATCCCGGGTCTCCAGGATCACGCCCTGGGCTGCAGGCGGCACCAAACCGCTGCGCCACCGGGGCTGCCCTGATCCCCACCTTGACCTGATTGCTGTGGACTCCTTCTTGGCCTCACCTGGAACTTGTGACTCTGCTCCTAACTGGGCCTCACCCAGATCTGGTGACTCTGGTCCTCACCTGTGAACCATTATGACCTGGATACTCTGTTCCACACCTGAACCTCACCTGGACATGATGACTCTGGATGCCCTCTGGGCCTCACCCTGACATGGTGACTCTGGTCCCCATCTGGATGTCCCCTAGACCAGGTGAATCTGGTACCCCTCTAGGCGTCAACTAGACCTGGTGACTCTGGTCCTCATCTGGGCCTCACCTGGACCTAGTGAATACTCTACCCACCTGCGCCTCGCTGGACCTGGTGACTCTGATTCTACCTGGGCATCATTGGGACATGGTTACTGTATTACCCACTGGGACTGACCTGATCCTGGTAACTCTGGTCCTGACTTTGGCCTCTTCAGAACCAGGTGACTCTGGCTCCAGCTTGGCCTCACCTGTTCCTGGTGACTCTGATCCTAAGCATGGGCTCACCTGACCTGGTGACTGTGGTTCCCATCGGGACCTCACCTGGACCTCATGTCTCCGGTTACATCTGGGCCTCATCAGGACCTGGTGTCTCTGGTACCCACCTGGGTAGCATCAGGATATGGTTACACTGTTCACTAACACTCATCCAGCGGACCTAATAACTCTGGTCTTCACCTGGGGCACACGTGGACATGGTGACCTGGTTCCCACCTGGGTCTCACCTGGACATGGTGAGTCGGATCCCCACCTGGTCCTCACCTGTAACTGGTGATTTTCATTCCCACATGGACATCATGTACCTGGTGGCTGCAGTGTTTCTAGCTTCTCATGTACCTCGTGTCTCTGGTCCCCACCGGGGCCTCTCCGGGACCGGGTGAGTGTGGTTGCCACCTGCACTCACATGGACCTGGTGATCTGGGCTCACATCTGGGCCCCTCACCCAGTCCTGGTGACTTTGTTCCCCCACCTGGACTTGATTGCTCTGGACTCTTCTTGGTCTCACCTGGAAACTGGTGACTCTGATCCTATCTGCGCGTTACCCAGATCTGGTGACTCTGGTCCTCACCTTGGCATCATGTACCTGCTTACTCTGTTCCACACTTGAGCCTCACCTGGACATGACTACTCTGGAACCTCCCTGGGCCTCAGCCTGACATGGTGACACTGGGTCCCCATCTGGAAGTCACCTAGACCAGGTGAATCTTGTACACCTCTTGGCGTCAACTTGACCTGGTGACTCTGGTCCTCAACTGGGCCTCACCGGGACCTAGTGAACATGTTCCCCAACTGCGCCTCATCTGGACCTGGTGACTCAGGTTTCTACCTGGGCTTCATTGGGACATTGTTACTCTGTTCCCCACTGGGACCTGACCTGATCCTGGTAACTCTGGTCCTGACTTTGGCCTCTTCTGTACCAGGTTACTCTGGCTCGACCTGGGACTCACTTGTAACTCGTGACTCTAATCCTAAGCATGGCCTCACCTGACCTGGTGACTGTGGTTCCCATCGGGACCTCACCTGGACCTCATGTCTCTGGTCCCTCCTGGGCCTCACCAGGACCTGGTGTCTCTTGTACCCACGTGGGTAGCATCAGGATATGGTTACACTGTTCACTAACAGTGACCCAGCCGGACCTATTAACTCTGGTCTTCACCTGGGCCACACCTGGACATGCTGACACTGGTTCCCACCTGGGTTTCACCTGGACATGGTGAGTCGGATCCCCACGTGGTCCTCACGTGTAACTGGTGATTCTCGTTCCCACATGGACATCATGTGGACCTGATGGCTTCAGTTTTTCTAGCCTCTCATGTACCTAGTGACTCTGGTCCCCAACAGGGCCTCACCGGGACCTGGTGTGTGTGGTCGCCACCTGCACCTCACCTGGACCCGGTGATTCTGGTCTACACCTGAGACAACCCTGGATCTGGTGACTGTGGTCCCCACCTGGGCTTCACCTGGATATCGGGACTCCGGTCCCCATCTGGGGCTCACCTGGTCCTGTTGACCATGGTCCTCAACTGGGCAAAATTGTGACCCGTTGACTGTGTTCCACAACTGGACCTCACCTGCATCAGGTGACTCTGGTCCCCCTCTGTCTCACCGTGCCCTAGTAACTGTGAACCCCACTTTGCCTGACTTCGACCTGCTGAACCTGGTTGCTACCTGCGCCTGACCTCGAACTGTTGACTCTGGTTCTTTCAAGGGCCTCCCCTGTACCTGGCGATCCTGGTGTCCACCTTGCCCTCACCTGCACGTGGTGACTCTTGTCCCCAACGGGGACTCACCTGGACCTGCTTACTGTGTTCCACACCTGGGCCTCAAGTAGACCTGTTGACCATGGTCCCCAAGCCGTCCTCACATGGACATGTTGCCTCTGAACCCCACCGGGGCCTCAAGTGTACCTGGTAACGCTGGTCCTCACCTGGGCATCATTGGTACCTGGTGACTCTGTTCCACACCTGAGGCTCCCCTGGACATGATGACTCTGGAACCTCTCTGGGCATCAACCTGACCTGGTGACTCTGGTACCCATATGGATGTCACCTGGACCACGGAATCATGGTACTTCTCTGGGCTTCAACCAGGTCTGGTGGACTCTGGTCCTCAACTGGGCCTAACCTAGACCTAGTGATTATGCTCCATCTGGGCCTCATTTGGACCTGGTGACTCTGGTCCCTACCTGGGCATCATCGGACATGGTTCCACTGCATGGCCTGTAGTTTGGCCTCACCTGGACCTGGTAACTCTCGTCCCTACCTGGACATCATTGGGACCTGGTTCCTCTGTATGGCCTGCAGTTTGGCCTACCTGGACCTGGTCAGTGGGTTTGTCACCTGGGCCTCACCCATGCCTAGTGACACAGGTCCCCACGTGGGCCTCACTTGGACCTGGTGAATCTGGTCCTTACCTGGTCCTCACCCGGAACTGGTAACTCTGGTCACCACCTGGGAATCACCTGGGCCTGGTGAATCTGGTCCCCATCTGGGCCTCATCCAGTCCTGGTGACTTTGTTCCCCACCTGGACCTGATTGCTGTGGACTCCTTCTTGGCCTCACCTGGAACTGGTGACTCTGATCCTAACTGGGCCTCACCCAGTTCTGGTGACTCTGGTCCTCATCTGTGGACCATTATGAGCTGGATAAACTCTTCCACCCCTGAGCCTCACCTGGGTATGATGACTCTGGAGCCCCTCTGGGCCTCAGCCTGATATGGTGACTCTGGTCCCTATCCGTATGTCACCTACACCAGGTGAATCTGGTACCCTTCTATGCCTCAACTTGACCTGGTAAATCTGGTCCTCAACTGGGCCTCACCGGGACCTAGTGAACATGCTCCCCACCTGAGCCTCATCTGGACCTGGTGACTCTGGTTCTACCTGGGCATCATCGGGACATGGTTTCTCTATTCCCAACTGGGACTGACCTGATCCTGGTAACTCTGGTCCTGACTTTGGCCTCTTCTGTACCAGGTGACTTTGGCTCCACCTCGGCCTCACCTGTAACCTGTGACTCTGATCCTAAGCATGGCCTCACCTGACCTGGTGACTGTGGTTCCCATCGGGACCTCACCTGGACCTCATGTCTCTGGTCCCACCTGGGCCTCACCAGGACTTGGCGTCTCTGGGACCCTCCTGGGTAGCATCAGGATATGGTTACAGTGTTCACTAACAGTGCGCCAGCCAGAACTATTAACTCTGGTCTTCACCTGGGCCACACCTGCACATGGTGACACTGGTTCCCACCTGGGTCTCACCTGGACATGGTGAGTCGTATCCCCACCTGGTCCTCACCTATAACTGGTGATTCTCGTTCCCACATGGAGATCATGTGGACCTGTTGTCTGCAGTGTTTCTAGCTTCTTTTTTTTAATTTTTATTTATTTATGATAGTCACAGAGAGAGAGGCAGAGACACAGGCAGAGGGAGGAGCAGGCTCCATGCACAGGGAGTTCGACGTGGGATTCGATCCCGGTTCTCCAGGATCGCGCCCTGGGCCAAAGGTAGGCGCCAAACCGCTGCGCCACCCAGGGATCCCATGTGTTTCTAGCTTCTCATGTACCTCGTGACTCTGGTCCCCACCAGGGCCTCACTGGGACCTGGATACTCTATTCCACAATTGGGCCTCACTTTGACCAGGGACCTCTGGTCCCATTCTGAGCCTCAAACTAAACTGGTTACTCTGGTACCCCCTCTAGGCCTCACCCTTACCTGGTGACTCTGGTCACCCCTTGGGATTCACATGGGCCTGGTGAATCTGGTCCTAAGCTGGTCCGCACCTGGATCTGGAGACTGGACGCCACCTGGGCCTCACCTGGATTTGGTGAATCCTGTTGCCACCTGCGCCTCACCTGGACTTTGTGACTGTGGTCCCACCTGGACCTCACATGGATCTGGTGGCTCTGGTTCCCATATGGGGCTCTTCTGGACCTGGTTCCTGTGGTCTCCATCTGGCCTCCCCTGGAAAACAATGACTCTGATCCATATTTGTGCCTCTCCTGGACCTGTTGACTCTGGACCTTACCTGGGCATCATTGGGACCTGGATACTCTCTTATATACCTGGGCCTCACATGGAGCTGGTGACTGTGGTCCCACCTGGGCCTCACCTGGACGAGGTGACTGGTTCCCACAGGGACCTCCCCTGGGCCTGGTGACTCAGGTCCTCATATGTGCATCATGGGACTTATTTTCTCAGTTCCACATCGGGGCCTCACCTGGACCTAGTGATTCTCGTTCCCCTCTGGGCCTCATCCTGACGTGGTGACTCTGGTCCGCATGTGACTCACACCAGAACCGGGTGACTCTGGTCCCCCTCTGGGAATCACCCAGAGCTTGGGACACTGATACTCAACTGGGCCTCAACAGGACCTGGTGAATCTACTCCTCACTTAGGCCTCGTCTGGACCTTGTGATTCTTTTCCCACCTGGCATCTATGGGACATTTTTACTCTGTTCCCCACCTGGGCCTCACTTGGACATGATAACTTTGCTCCATACTTTGGCCTCAACTCGTCCCGATGACTCTGGTCCCCCCACATAGGCCTCAATCTGGACCTGGAGACTGTCATCCACACCTGGGTCTCACCTGGACCTTGTGACTCTCGTTCCCACATGAATCACACCTGGACCTGGTGACTGTGGTGTACTTGTAGACTCACATTTACCTGGTGACTCTGGCCCCACTAGGGCCTCACCTGGATCTGCTGACTCTGGCCTGCAGGTTGGCCTCACCTAAACTTGGTTAGTGGGATGCCACCTGGGTGTCACCCATACCTGGTGACTCAGGTCCCCACGTGGGCCTCTTTGTCCTGGTGAATCTGGCCCTTACCTGGTCTGCTCCCAGACCCTGGGAATCTTGTCACAACCTGGGCCTCACCTAGACCTGGTGAATCTGGTCACCATCTGGGCCTAACCCAGTCCTGGTGACTATGTTCCCCACCTGGACGTGTTTGCTCTGGACTCTTTCTTGCCCTCACCTTGAACTGGTGACTCTGATCCTATCTGTGCGTCACCCAGACCTGGTGACTCTCGTCCTCACCTGGGCATCATTGGTACCTGGTTACTCTGTTCCACACCTGAGCCTCACCTGGTCATGAGGTCTCTGGGACCTCTCTGGGCCTCACCCTGACCTGGTGATCTGGTCCCCATCTGGATGTCACCTGGACCAGGTGATTCTGGAACCCCTCTAGGACTCAACCAGATCTGGTGACTCTTGTCCTCAACTGGGCCTCACCTGTACCTAGTGAATATGCTCCATCTGGGCCTCATTTGGATCTGGTGACTCTGGTCACTCACTGGGCATCATCGGGAAATGGTTCCACTGCATGGCCTGCTGGTTTGCCTCACCTGGACCTGGTAACACTGGTCCCTACCTGGGCATCATCGGGTCATCTTGACCTGGTGAGTGGGGTTCCCTCCTGGATCTTACCCATGCCTGGTGACACAGGTCCCCACGTGGGCCTCACTTGGACCTGGTGAATGTTGTCCTTACCTAGTCCTCACCCGGAAGTGGTAAACCTGGTCACCACCTGGGCATCACCTAGTCCTGGTGACTTTGTTCCCCACCTGGACCTGATTGCTGTGGACACCTTCTTGGCCTCACCTGGAAGTGGTAACTCTGATCCTAACTGGGCCTCTCCCAGATCTGGTTATTCTGGTCCTCACCTGTGGACCATTATGATCTGGATACTCTGTTCCACACCTGAGCCTCACCTGGACTGTTGACTCTGGATCCCCTCTGGGCACACCCTGACATGGTTACTCTGGTCCCCATCTGGATGTCACCTAGACCAGTTGAGTCTGGTACCCCTCTGGGCCTCAACCAGATCTGGTGACTCTGGTCCTCAACTGGGCCTCACCTGGACCTAGTGAATATGCTCCATCTGGGCCTCATTTGGACCTGGTGACTCTGGTCCCTACGTGGGCTACATCGGAACATGGTTCCACATAATGGTCTGCAGGTTGGCCTCTTCTTGACCTGGAAACTCTGGTCCCTATCTGGGCATCATCGGGACACGGTTCCTCTGCATGGCCTGCAGGTTGGCGTCACCTGGACCTCGTACCTCTGGTCCCTACCTGGGCATCATCGGGACACGGTTCCTCTGCATGGCCTGCAGGTTGGCCTCACCTAGACCTGGTGAGTGGGCTTGCCACCTGGGCCTCACCCATACCTGGTGACACAGGTCTCACGTGGGCCTCACTTGGACCTGGTGAATCTGGTCCTTACCTGGTCCTCACCCGGAACTGGTAACCCTTGTCACCACCTGGGAATCACCTGGACCTGGTG
Organism: Canis lupus familiaris; assembly: GCF_011100685.1. Classification (NCBI taxonomy): domain Eukaryota; kingdom Metazoa; phylum Chordata; class Mammalia; order Carnivora; family Canidae; genus Canis; species Canis lupus. Next base: position 27,837 of record NW_023330575.1, read on the forward strand.
AATCTGGTCCCCATCTGGGCCTCACCCAGTCCTGGTGACTTTGATCCCCACCTGGACCTGATTGCTGTGGACTCCTTTTGGCCTCAACTGGAACTTGTGACTCTGCTCCTAACTGGGCCTCACCCAGATCTGGTGATTCTGGTCTTCACATGTGGACCATTATGACCTGGATACTCTGTTCCACACCTGAACCTCAACTGGACATGATGATTCTGGATGCCCTCTGGGCCTCACCCTGACATGGTGACTCTGGTCCCCATCTGGACGTCCCCTAGACCAGGTGAATCTGGTACCCCTCTAGGCGTCAACTAGACCTGGTGACTCTGGTCCTCATCTGGGCCTCACCTGGACCTAGTGAATATTCTCCCCACCTGCGCCGCGCTGGACCTGGTGACTCTGATTCTACCTGGGCATCATTGGGACATGGGTACTGTATTACCCACTGGGACTGACCTGATCCTGGTAACTCTGGTCCTGACTTTGGCCTCTTCTGTACCAGGTGACTCTGGCTCCACCTGGGCCTCACCTGTACCTGGTGACTCTGATCCTAAGCATGGTCTCACCTGACCTGGTGACTGTGGTTCCCATCGAGACCTCACCTGGACCTCATGTCTCCGGTTACACCTGGGCCTCACCAGGACCTGGTGTCTCTGGTACCCACATGGGTAGCATCAGGATATGGTTACACTGTTCACTAACACTCATCCAGCCGGACCTAATAACTCTGGTCTTCACCTGGGGCACACGAGCTATGCCTCAATTCGACCTGATGAATCTGGTCCTCACGTGGGACTCACCTGGTCCTGGGACTCAGCTGGATAGAGTGGCTCTGGTTCTCACAAGGGGCTCACCTGATACTGCTGAATGTGGTCTTATTCTATGCCTCACCAGGACCTAGTGATTCTGTTCCCCATCTGGGACTGCATCGCCCTAGTGACTCTGGTCCTCACCCAGGTGTCATTGTGACCTGGATACTCTATTCCACACCTGGGCCTCACTTTGACCAGGGACCTCTGGTCCCATTCTGGGCCTCAAACTAAACTGGTTACTGTGGTCCCCCCTCTGGGCCTCACCCTGCCCTGGTGACTCTGGTCACCCGTTGGGCTTCACTTGGGCCTGGAGAATCTGGTCCTTATCTGTTCCGCACCTGGTTCTGGTGACTGGTCGCCACCTGGGCCTCACCTGGACTTGGTGAATCCTGTTGCCTCCTGCGCCTCACCTGGACCTTGTGACTCAGGTCCTCATATGGGCTTCATGGGACCTGGTTTCTCAGTTCCACATCGGGGCCTCATCTGGACCTAGTGATTCTCGTCCCCCTCTGGGCCTCACCCGGACGTGGTGATTCTGGTCCCCACATGGATATCACCAGAACCGGGTGACTCTGGTCCCCCTCTGGGACTCACCCGGAGCTGGGACACTGGTCCTCAGCTGATCCTCAACAGGACCTGGTGAATCTACTCCTCACTTAGGCCTCGTTTGGACCTTGTGACTCTTTTCTCACCTGACATCAATGGACATGGTTATTCTGTTCCCCACCTGGGCGTCACCTGGACATGATAACTTTGCTCCACACTTTGGCCTCAACTGGTCCTGATGACTCTCGTCCCCCCACCGAGGCCTCAATCTGGACCTGGTGACTGTGGTCCCCACCTGGGTCTCACCTGGACCTGGTGACTCTCGTTCCCACATGAAACACACCTGGACCTGGTGACTGTTTTTTTGTTGTAGACTCACATTTACCTGGTGACTCCGGTCCCCACTAGGGCCTCATTGGATCTGGTGACTCTGGCGTGCAGGTTGGCCTCACCTGGACCTGCTGAGTGGGGTTGCCACCTGAGCTTCACCCATACCTGGTGACTCAGGAACCCACGTGGTTCTCTTGGACCTGGTGAATCTGGTCCTTACATGGTCCTCTCCCAGACCCGGGGATTCTGGTCACCTCCTGGGCCTCACCTGGACCTGGTGAATCTCTTCCCCATCTGGGCCTCAACCAGTCCTGGTGAGTTTGTTCCCCACCTGGACCTGATTGCTTTGGACTCTTTCTTGGCCTCACCTGGAACTGGTGACTCTTATCCTCTCTGCGAGTGACTCAGGCCTGGAGACTCTGGTCCCCATCTAGATGTCACCTGGACCAGGTGATTCTGGTACCCCTCTAGGTGTAAACCAGATCTGGTGTCTCTGGTCCTCAACTGGGCCTCGTTTGGACCTAGTGAATATGCTCCATCTGGGCCTCATTTGGACCTCGTGACTCTCTTCCCTACCTGGGCATCATCGGGACAAGGTTCCACTGCATGGCCTTTAGGTTGGCCGCACCTGGACCTGGTAACTGTGGTTCTACCTGGGCATCATCGGGACGTGGTTACTCTATTCCCAGTGGGACTGACCTGATCGTGGTAACTCTGGTCCTGACTTTGGACTCTTCTGTGCCATGTGACTCTGGCTCCCCCTGGAACTCACCTGTAAGTGGTGACTCTGATCCTAAGCATGGCCTCTCCTCACCTGGTGACTGTGGTTTCCATCGGTACCTCACCTGGACCTCATGTCTCTGGTCCCAACTGGGACTCACCAGGACTTGTATCTGGTACCCACCTGAGTAGCATCAGGATATGGTTACACTGTTCACCAACAGTGACGCGGCCGGACCTATTAACTCTCGTCTTCACCTGGTCCACACTTGGACATGGTGACACTGGTTCCCACCAGGGTCTCACCTGGACATGGTGACTCAGATCCCCACCTGGTCCTCACCTGTAACTTGTAATTCTCGTTCCCACATGGACATCATGTGGACCTGGTGGCTGCAGTGTTACTAGCTTCTCATGTACCTCGTGACTCTGGTCCCCACCAGGGCCTCACCGGGACTTGGTGAGTGTGGTTGCCACCTGCACCTCACCAGGACCTGCTGATTCTGGTGTCCACCTGAGACTACCCTGGATCTGGTGACTGTGGTCCCCACCTGGGCTTCACCTGAATTTGGGGACTCCGGTCCCCATCTGGGCCTCAACTGGCCCTGTTGACCTTGGTCCTCAACTGTGTAGAATTGGGACCCGGTGACTGTATTCCACAACTTGATCTCACCTGGACAAAGTGACTTTGGTCCCCCTCTGGGTCTCACTGTGCCCTAGTGACTGTGAACCGCACTTTGGCCTGACTTGGACCTGCTGACCCTGGTTGCCACCTGCGCCTGACCTCAAACTTTTGACTCTGGTTCTCTCAAGGGCCTCCCCTGTACCTGGTGATCCTGGTCCCCAACTGGTCCTCAACTGGACGTGGTGACTCTTGTCACCACCGGGGACTCACCTTGACATGATTACTTTGTTCCACACCTGGGCCTCAGGTAGACCTGTTGACTATGGTCCCCAAGCCGGCCTCACGTGGACCTTTTGGCTCTGATCCCCGCCGGGGGCTCACGTGTATCTGGTAACTCTGATCCTCACCTGGGCCTCATCTGGACCTAGTGACTCTGGTCCCCACCTGGGCTTCACCTGGATCTGGTGACTCTGGTCCCCTCCTGGACCTCTCCTGGACTTGGTGACTCTCTTTCCAACATGGACCTCACCTGGATCTGGTGACTCTGGTCCGAATCTGGACCTCTCCTGGACCTGGTGTCTCTCTTGCCCACTTTGACCTAACTCAGAACTGCTGAATCTTGCTCCACCTATTACGCACCCAGACCTGGTGACTCTTGTCCCTAGCTATGCCTCAATTCGACCTGATGAATCTGGTCCTCACGTGGACCTCACATTTACCTGGGACTCAGCTGGAAAGAGTGGCTCTGGTTCCCACTAGGGGCTCACCTGGTACTGCAGAATGTGGCCTTATTCTATGCCTCACCAGAACCTAGTGATTCTGTTCCCCATCTGGGCCTGCATGGCCTTAGTGACTCTGGTCCTCACTCAGGCGCATTGGGACCAGGATACTCTATTCCACACCTGGGCCTCACTTTTACCAGGAACCGCTGGTCCCATTCTGGGCCTCAAACTAAACTGCTTACTCTGGTTCCCCCTCTTAACCTCACCCTTACCTGATGACTCTGGTCACACCTTGGGCCTCTCCTGGGCCTGGTGACTCTGGCCTGCAGGTTGGCCTCACCTGGACTTGATTAGTGGGATGCAACCTGGGCCTCACCCATACCTGGTGACTCAGGTCTCCACGTGGGCCTCTTGGACCTGGTGAATCTGGTCCTTACCTGGTCCTCTCCCAGACCTGGGGACTCTGGTCACCACCTGGGAATCACCTGGGCCTAGTGAATCTGGTCCCCATCTGGGCCTCCACGAGTCCTGGTGACTTTGTTCCCCACCTTGACCTGATTGCTGTGGACTCTTTCATGGCCTCACCTGGACCTGGTGACTCTGATCCTATCTGCGTGTCACCCAGACCTGGTGACTCTGGTCCTCACCTGGGCGTCATTGGTACCTGGTGACTCTGTTCCACACCTGAGCCTCACCTGGACATTAGGCTCTGCACTCTGGAACCACTCTGGGCCTAACCCTGACCTGGTGACTCTGGTCTCCATCTGGATGTCACATGGACCAGGTTTTTTTTTTTTTTTTTTTTTTTTTTTTATTTATTTATTTATGATAGTCACACAGAGAGAGAGAGAGAGAGAGAGAGGCAGAGACACAGGCAGAGGGAGAAGCAGGCTCCATGCACCGTAAGCCCGACATGGGATTCGATCCCGGGTCTCCAGGATCGCGCCTTGGGCCAAAGACAGGCGCTAAACCGCTGCGCCACCCAGGGATCCCGGACCAGGTTTTTTTTGTACCCCTCTAGGCCTCAACCAGTTCTGGTGACGCTGGTCCTCAACTGGGCCTCACCTGGACCTATTGAATATGCTCCATCTGGGCCTCATTTGGACCTGGTGACTCTCTTCCCTACCTGGGCATCATCGGGACATGGTTCCACTGCATGGCCTTCAGGTTGGCCGGACCTGGACCTGGTAACTGTTGTTCTACTTGGGCATCATCGGGACACTCTTCCTCTGCATTGCCTGCACGGTGGCCTCACCGGGACCTGGTGAGTGGGGTTGCCACTTGGGCCTCACCCATACCTGGTGACCCAGGTGCCCACGTGGGACTCACTTGGACCTGGTGAATCTGGTCCTTACCTGCTCCTCACCCGGAACTGCTAACTCTGGTCACCACCTGGGAATCACCTGGGCCTGGTGAATCTGGTCCCCATCTGGGCCTCACCCAGTCCTGGTGATTTTGTTCCCCACCTGGACCTGATTGCTGTGGACTCCTTCTTGGCCTCACTTGGAAGTGGTGACTCTGATCGTAGCTGGGCCTCACCCAGATCTGGTGACTCTGGTCCTCACCTGTGGACCATTATGACCTGGATACTCTGTTCCACACCTGAGCCTCACCTTGACATGATGACTCTGGATTCACTCAAGGCCTCACCATGACATGGTGACTCTGGTCCCCATCTGGGCCTCACCTGGACCTAGTGAATATTCTCCCCACCTGCGCCTCGATGGACCTGGTGACTCTGATTCTACCTGGGCATCATTGGGACATGGTTACTGTATTACCCACTGGGACTGCCCTGATCCTGGTAACTCTGGTCCTGACTTTGTCCTCTTCTGTACAAGGTGACTCTGGCTCCACCTGGGCCTCACCTGAACCTGGTGACTCTGATCCTAAGCATGGCCTCACCTGACCTGGTGACTGTGGTTCCCATCGGGACCTCACCTGGACCTCATGTCTCCGGTTACACCTGGGCCTCACCAGGACCTGGTGTCTCTGGTACCCACCTGGGTAGCATCAGGATATGGTTACACTGTTCACTAACACTCATCCAGCAGGACCTAATAACTCTGGTCTTCACCTGGGGCACACCAGGACATGGTGACACTGGTTCCCACCTAGGTCTCACCTGGACATGGTGAGTCGGATCCCCACCTGTTCCTCACCTGTAACTGGTCATTTTCTTTCCCACATGGACATCATGTGGACCTGGTGGCTGCAGTGTTTCTAGATTCTCATGTACCTCGTTACTCTTGTCACCAACAGGAACTCACCTGGACCTGGTTACTGTGTTCCACACATGGGCCTCAAGTACACTTGTTGATCATGGTCCCCAAGCCAGCCTCACATGGACCTGTTGCCTCTGATCCCCACCGTGCCCTCACGTGTACCTGGTAACTCTGGTCCTCACTTGGGACTCATCTGGACCTAGTGACTCTGGTCCCCACCTGGGCTTCACTTGGATCTGGTGACTCTGGTCCCCACCGGGACTTCACCTGGATCTGTTGACTCTGGACCCACCTGGACCTCTCCTGGACCTGGTGACTCTCTTTCCAACATGGACCTCACCTGGATCTGGTGACTCTGGACCTCAGTTTGGCCTCACATGGACCTGGTGTCTCTCGTACCCACTTGGATCTAACTCAGAACTGCTGAATCTTGCCCCACCTAGGCTGCACCCAGACCTGGTGACTCTTGTCCCCACTATGCCTCAATTCGACCTGATGAATCTGGTCCTCACGTGGGCCTCACATGGACCTGGGACTCAGCTGGATAAAGTGGCTCTGGTTTCCACAAGGGGGTCACCTGATACTGCAGACTGTGGTCTTATTCTATGCCTCACCAGGACCAAGTGATTCTGTTACCCATTTGGGCCTGCATGGCCCTAGTGACTCTGGTCCTCACCCAGGCATCATTGGGACCTGGATATTCTACTCCACACCTGGGCCTCACTTTGACCAGGGACCTCTGGTCCCATTCTGGGCCTCAAACTAAACTGGTTACTCTGGTTCCCCCTCTGGGCCTCACCCTTACCTGGTGACGCTGGTCACCCCTTGGGCTTCACCTGGGCCTGGTGATTCTGGTCCTTAGCTGATCCTCACCTGGATCTGGTGACTGGTCGCCACCTGGGCCTCACCTGGACTTGGTGAATCCTGTTACCACCTGCGCCTCACCTGGACCTAGTGACTCTGGTCCCACCTGGACCTCACCTGGATCTGGTGGCTCTGGTTCCCATATGGGGCTCTCCTGGTCCTGGTTCCTGTGGTCTCCATCTGGCCTCACCAGGAACACAATGACTCTGATCCATATTTGGGCTTCTCCTGGACCTGTTGACTCAGGGCCTTACCTAGGCATCATTGGGACCTGGATACTCTCTTATATACCTGGGCCTAACCTGGAACTGGTGACTGTGGTCCCCCTGGGCCTCACCTGGACGAGGTGACAGTTTCCCACAGGGACCTCAACTGGACCTGGTGATTCATGTCCTCATACGGGCATCATGGGACCTGGTTTCTTAGTTATACATCAGGGCCTCACCTGGACCTAGTGATTTTCGTCCCGCTTTGGGCCTCACTCTGACGTGGTGACTCTGGTCCCCACATGGATATCACCAGTACTGGGTGACTCGCCCCCTCTGGGACTCCCCCGGAGCTGGTTACACTGGTCTTCAACTGGGCCTCAACAGGACCTGGTGAATCTACTCCTCACTTAGGCCTCGTCTGGACCTTGTGACTCTTTTCGCACCTGGCATCAAAAGGACATTGTTACTCTGTTCCACACCTGGGCCTCACCTGGACATGATAACTTTGCTCCACACTTTGGCCTCAACTGGTTCTGATGACACTGGTCGCCCCACCTTGTTCTCAATCTGAACCTGGTGACTGTGGTCCCCACCTGGGTCTCACCGGGACCTGGTGACTAAGTTCCCACATGAACCACACCTGGACCTGGTGACTGTGGTGTTCTTGTAGACTCACATTTACCTGGTGACTCCTGTCCCCACTAGGGCCTCACCTGGATCTGGTGACTCTGGCCTGCAGGTTGGCCTCACCTGGACCTGGTGAGTGGGGTTGCCACCTGGGCATCACCCATACCTGGTGTCTCAGGTCACCACGTGGGCCTCTTGGACCTGGTGAATCTGTACGTACCTGGTCCTCTCCCAGACCCGGGGACTCTGCTCACCACCTGGGCCTCACCTGGACCTGGTGAATTTGCTCCCCGTCTGGGCCTCACCCAGTCCTGGTGACTGTGTTCCCCACCCGGACCTGATTGCTGTGGACTCTTTCTTGGCCTCACCTGGACTTGGTGACTCTGATCCTATCTGCGCGTCGCCCAGACCTGGTCACTCTGGTCTTCACCTGGGCATCATTGGTACCTGGTGACTCTGTTCCACACCTGAGCCTCACCTGGACATGATGACTCTGGAACCACTCTGGGCCTAACCCTGACCTGGTGACTCTGGTCTCCATCTGGATGTCACCGGGACCAGTTGACTCTGGGAACCCTCTAGGCCTCAACCAGGTCTGGGGACTCTGGTCCTCACCTGGACCTAGTGAATATGGGCCTCACCTGGACCTAGTGAATATGCTCCATCTGGGACTCAGTTGGACCTGGTGACTCTGGTCCCTACCTGGGCATCATCGGGCTATGGATCCACTGCATGGCCTGCAGGTTGGCCTCAGCTGGACCTGGTAACTCTGGACCCTACCCGGGCATCACCGGGACACGGTTCCTCTGCATGGCCTCCAGGTTGGCCTCACCTGGAACTAGTGACTGGACTTGCCACCTGGGGCTCACCCATACCTGGTGTCCCAGGTACCCACGTGGGCCTCACTTGGACCTGGTGAATCTGGTCCTTTCCCGGTACTCACCCGGACCTGGTAACCCTGGTCACCACCTGGGAATCACCTGGACCTGGTGAATATGGTCCCCCTTTGGGCCTCACCCAGTCCTGTTGACTTTCTTCCCCACCTGGACCTGATTTCTGTGGACTCCTCTTGGCCTCAACTGGAACTGGTGACTCTGAACCTAACTGGGCCTCACCCAGATCTGGTGACTCTGGTCCTCACCTGTGGACCATTATGACCTCTATACTCTGTTCCACACCTGAGCCTCACCTGGACATGATGACTCTGGAACCTCTCTGGGCCTCACCCTGACCTGGTGACTCAGGACCCATCTGGATGGCTCTGGACCAGGTGATTCTGGTACCCCTCTAGGCCTCAACAAGGTCTGGTGACTCTGGTCAACTAGGCCTCACCTGGACCTAGTGAATTTGCTCCATCTGGGCCTCATTTGGACCTGGTGACTCTGGTCCCTAACTGGGCATCATCGGGACATGGTTCCACTGCATGACCTTCAGGTTGGCCGCACCTGGACCTGGTAACTCTGGTTATACCTGGGCATCATCGGGACGTGGTTACTCTATTCCCCAGTGGGACTGACCTGATCGTGGTAACTCTGGTCCTGACTTTGGCCTCTTCTGTACCATTGGACTCTGGCTCCACCTGGACCGCACCTGTAAGTGGTGACTCTGATCCGAAGAATCGCCTCACCTGACCTGGTGACTGTGGTTTCCATCGGTACCTCACCTGGACCTCATGTCTCTGGTCCCACCTGGGCCTCATCAGGATCTTGTATCTGGTACCCACCTGAGTAGCATCAGAATATGGTTACACTGTTCACTAACAGTGACCCAGCCAGTCTTGTTAACTCTGGTCTTCACCGGGTCCACACCTGGACATGGTGACACTGGTTCCCACCATGGTCTCACCTGGACATGGTGAGTCACATGCCCACCAGGTCCTCATCTGTAACTGGTGATTCTCGTTCCCACATGGACATCACGTGGAACTGGTGGCTGCAGAGTTTCTAGCTTCTCATGTACCTCGAGAATCTGGTCCTAACCTGGGCCTCACCGGGACCTGGTGAGTGTGGTTGCCTCCTGCACCTCACCAGGACCTGGTGATTCTGGTCTGCCCCTGAGACTACCCTGGATCTTGTGACTGTGGTCCGCACCTGGCCTCACCTGGATTTGGGGACTCCGATCCCCATCCGGACCTCCCCTGGCCCTGTTGTCCATGGTCTTCAACTGGACAAAATTGGGACCCGGTGACTTTGTTCCACAACTGGACCTCACCTGGACCAGGTGACTCTGGTCCCCCTCTGGGTCTCACCATGCCCTAGTGACTGTGAACCCAACTTTGGACTGACTTGGACCTGCTGACCCTGGTTGCCACCTGCGCCTGACCTCGAACTGTTGACTCAGGTTCTTTCAAAGGACTCCCCTGTACCTGGTGATCCTGGTCCCCAATTGGGCCTCAACTGGATGTGGTGACTCTTGTCACCACTGGGGACTCACCTAGACAGGCTTACAGTGTTCCACACCTGGGCCACATGTAGACCTGTTGACCATGGTCCCCAAGCCAGCCTCACGTGTACCTTTTGGCTCTGGTCCCCGCCGGGGCTTCACTTGTACCTGGTAACTCTGATCCTCACTGGGCCTCATCTGGACCTAGTGACTCTGGTCCCCACCTGGGCTTCACCTGGATCTGGAGACTCTGGTCCCCACCTGGACTTCACCTGTATCTGGTGACACTGGTCCCCACCTGGACCTCTCCTGGACCTGGTGTCTCTCTTTCCAACATGGACCTCACCTGGATCTGGTGACTCTGGTCCTCAGTTTGGCCTCACCTGGACCTGGTGTCGCTCGTCGCCACTTTGACCTAACTCAGAACAGCTGAATTTGCCACACCTAGGCCGCACGCAGACCTGGTGACTCTTGTCCCCAGCTATGCCTCAATTCGACCTCATGAATCTGGTCCTCACGTGGGCCTCACATGGACCTGGGACTCAGCTGGATAGAGTGGCTCTGGTTCCCACAAGGGGCTCACCTGATACTGGTGACTGTGTTCTTATTCTATGCCTCACAAGGTCCTAGAGATTCTGTTCCCCATCTGGGCCTGCATGGCCCTAGTGACCCTGGTCCTCACCCAGGCATCATTGGGAACTCGATACTCTATTCCACACCTGGGCCTCACTTTGACCAGGGACCTCTGGTCCCATTCTGGGCCTCAAACTAAACTGGTTACTCTGGTTCCCCTCTGGGCCTCACCCTTACCTGGTGACTCTGGTCACCCCTTGGGCTTCACTTGGGCCTGGTGAATCTGGTCCTTAGCAGGTCCGCACCTGGATGTGGTGACTGGTCCCCACCTGTTTCTCACCTGGACTTGGTGAATCCTGTTGCCACCAGCGCCTCACCTGGACCTTGTGACTGTGGTCCCACCTGGACCTCACCTGGATTTGGTGGCTCTGGTTGCCATTTGGGCCTCTCCTGGACCTGGTTCCTGTGGTCTCCATCTGGCCTCACCTGGAACACAATGACTCTGATTCATATTTGGGCCTCTCCTGGACCTGTTGCCTCTGGTCCTTACCTGGGCAACATTGGGACCTGGATACTCTCTTATATACCTTGGCCTCACCTGGACATTGTGACTGTGGTCCAACCTGGGCCTCACCTGGACGAGGTGACTGGTTCCCAAAGGGACCTCACCTGGACCTGGTTACTCAGGTCCTCATATGGGCATCATGGGACCTGGTTTCTCAGTTCCACATCGGGGCCTCATCTGGACCTAGTGATTCTCGTCCCGCTCTGGGCCTCACCCTGACGTGGTGACTCAGGTCCCCACCTGGATATCACCAGAACCGGGTGACAGTGGTGCCCCTCTGGGACTCACCTGGAGCTGGGGACACTGATCCTCAACTCGGCCTCAACAGGACCGGTGAATCTACTCCTCCCTTAGGCCTCGTCTGGACCTTGTGACTCTTTTCCCACCTGGCAACAATGAGACATGGTTACTCTGTTCCGCACCTGGGCCTCACATGGAAATGATAACTTTGCTCTGCACTTTGGCCTCAACTGGTCCAGATGACCCTGGTCACCCAACCGAGGCCTCAATCCGGACCTGGAGACTGTCGTCTCCCCCTGGGTCTCACCTGGACCTGGTGACTCTCGTTCCCACATGAACCACACCTAGACCTGGTGACTGTGGTGTACTTGTAGACTCACATTTACCTGGTGATTCCAGTCCCCAGTTGGGCCTCACCTGGATCTGGTGACTCTGGCCTGCAGGTTGGCTCACTTGGACCTGGTGAGTGGGGTTGCCACCTGGGCCTCACCCAAACCTGGTGACTCAGGTCCCCACGTGGGCATCTTTGACATGTTAATCTGGTCCTTACCTGATCCTCTCCCAGACCCGGGGACTCTGCTCAACACCTGGGCCTCACCTGGACCTGGTTAATCTGGTCCCCATCTGGGCCTCACCCATTCCTGGTGACTTTGTTCGCCACCTGGACCTGATTGTTGTGGTCTCCTTCTTGGCCTCACCTGGAACTGGTCACTCTGATCGTATCTGCACGTCTCCCAGATCTGGTGACTCTGGTCCTCACCTGTTGATCATTATGACCTGGATACTCTTTCCACACCTGAGCCTCACCTTGACATGATGACTCTGGATCCACTCTGGGCCTCCCCCTGACATGGTGATTCTGGTCCCCATCTGGATGTCACCTAGACCAGGTGAATCTGGTACCCCTCTAGGCCTCAACCAAACCTGGTGACTCTAGTCCTCAAGTGGGCCTCACCGGGATCTAGTGAATATGCTCCCCACCTGCGCCTCATCTGGACATGGTGACTCTGGTTCTACGTGGGCATCATCGGGACATGGTTACTCTATTCCCCACTGGGACTGACCTGATCCTGGTAACTCTGGTCCTGACTTTGGCCTCTCTGTACCAGGTGATTCTGGCTCTAAGTGGCCCTCACCTGTAACTGGTGACTCTGAATCTAAGCATGGCCTCACCTGACCTGGTGACTGTGGTTCCCATCGGGACCTCACCTGGACCTCATGTCTCTGGTCCCACCTGGGCCTCACCAGGGCCTGGTGTCTCTGGTACCCACCTGGGTAGCATCAGGATATGGTTACACTGTTCACTAACAGTGACCCAGCCGGACCTATTAACTCTGGTCTTGACCTGGTCCACACCTGAACATGGTGACACTGGTTCCCACCTGGGTCTCCCGTGGACATGGTGACTCAGATCCCCAATGGTCCTCACCTGTAACTGGTGATTCTCGTTTCCACATGGACATCATGTGGACCTGGTGGCTTCAATGTTTCTAGCTTCTCATGTAACTCGTGACTCTGGTCCCCACCAGGCCCTCACCGGGACCTGGTCAGTGTGGTTGCCACCTGCATCTCACTTGCACCTGGTGATTCTGGTCTGCACCTGAGACTACCCTGGATCTAGTGACTGTGGTCCCCACCTGGGCTTCACCTGGATTTGGGGACTCCGGTTCCCATCTGGGGCTCACATGGCCCTCTTGACCATGGTCCACAACTGGGCAAAATTGGGACGCGGTGACTGTGTTCCACAACTGGAACTCACCTGGACCACGTGACTCTGGTTCCCCTCTAGGTCTCACCGTGCCCTAGTGACTGTGAAACCCACTTTGGCCTGACTTGGACCTGCTGACCCTGGTTCCCACCTGCGACTGACGTCGAACTGTTGACTCTGGTTCTTTCAAGGGCCTCCCCTGTACCTGGTGATCCTGGTCCCCACCGGGCCTCACCTGGACGTGGTGACTCTTGTCACCACTGGGGACTCAACTGGACCTGCTTACTGTGTTCCACACCTGGGCCTCAATAAACCTGTTGACCATGGTCCCCAAGCCTACCTCACATGGACCTGTTGCCTCTGATCCCCACCGGGGCCTCACGTGTACGTGGTTACTCTGGTCCTCACCTGGGCATCATTGGTCCTGGTGACTCTGTTCCACACCTGCGGCTCCCCTGGACATGATGACTCTGGATCTCCCTGGCTATCAACCTGACCTGGTGACTCTGGTCCCCATATGAATGTCACCTGGACCAGGGGATTATGGTACCCCTCTGGGCCTCAACCAGGTCTGGTGACTCTGGTCCTCAACTGGGCCTCACCTGGACCTAGTGAATATGCTCCATCTGGGCCTCCTTTGGACCTGGTGACTCTGGTACCTACCTGGGCATCATCGGGACATGGTTCCACTGCATGGCCTGTAGGTTGGCCACACCTGGACCTGGTAACTCTCGTCCCTACCTGGGCATCATTGGGACCTGGTTCCTCTGCATGGCCTGCAGGTTGGCCTCACCTGGACCTGGTGAGTGGGTTTCTCACCTGGGTCTCACCCTTGCCTAGTGACACAGGTCCCCACGTGGGCCTCACTTGGACCTGGTGAATCTGGTCCTTACCTGGTGGTCACCCGGAACTGGTAACTCTGGTCACCACATGGGAATCACCTGGGCCTGGTGAATCTGGTCCCCATCTGGGCCTCACCCAGTCCTGTTAACTTTCTTCCCCACCTGGACCTGATTGCTGTGGACTCCTTCTTGGCTAACCTGGAACTGCTGACTCTGATGCTAACTGGGCTTCACCCAGATCTGGTGACTCTGGTCCTCACCTGTGGACCATTGTGACCTGGATACTCTGTTCCACACATGAGCCTCACCTGAATATGTTGACACTGGATCCCCTCTGGGCCTCAGCCTGACATGGGGACTCTGGTCCCCATCTGGATGTCACCAGACCAGGTGAATCTGGTACCCCTCTAGGCCTCACCTAGACCTGGTGACTCTGGTCCTCAACTGGGCCTCAACGGGACCTAGTGAACATGCTCCCCACCTGCGCCACATCTGGGCCTGGTGACTCTGGTTCTACCTGGGCATCATCGGGACATGGTTACTCTATTCCCACTTGGAGTGACCTGATCCTGGTAACTCTGGTCCTGACTGGCCTCTTCTGTACCAGGTGAGTCTGGCTCCACCTGGGCCTCACCTGGAACTGGTGACTCTGATCCTAAGCATGGCCTCACCTGACCTGGTGACTGTGGTTCCCATCGGAACCTCACCTGGACCTCATGTCTCTGGTCCAAACTGGGCCTCACCAGGACCTGGTGTCTCTGGTATCCACCTTGGTAGCATCAGGATACGGTTACACTGTTCACTAACAGTGACCCAGCCGGACCTGTTAACTCTGGTCTTGACCTGGTCCACACCTGAACATGGTGACACTGGTTCCCACCAGGGTCTCACCTGGACATGGTGAGTCAGATCCCCACCTGGTCCTCACCTGTAACTGGTGATTCTCATTCCCACATGGACATTATGTGGAACTGGTGGCTGCAGTGTTTCTAACTTCTCATGTACCTCGAGCATCTGGTCCGCACCAGGGCCTCACCGGGACCTGGTGTGTGTGGTTGCCACCTGCACCTCACCAGGACCTGGTGATTCTGGTCTGCACCTGAGACTACCCTGGATCTTGTGACTGTGGTCCCCACCTGGGCTTCACCTGGATTTGGGGTCTCCGGTCCCAATCCGGGCCTCACCTGGCCCTGTTGTCCATGGTCTTCAACTGGACAAAATTGAGACCCGGTGACTGTGTTCCACAACTGGACCTCACATGGACCACGTGACTCTGGTCCCCCTCTGGGTCTCACCGTGCCCTAGTGACTGTGAACCCAACTTTGGCCTGACTTGGACGTGCTGACCCTGGTTGCCACCTGGGCCTGACCTCGAACTGTTGACTCAGGTTCTTTCAAAGGCCTCCCCTGCACCTGGTGATCCTGGTCCCCAATTTGGCCTCAACTGGACGTGGTGACTCTTGTCACTACTGGGGACTCACCTAGACAGGCTTACAGTGTTCCACACCTGGGCCTCAGGTAGACCTGTTGACCATAGTCCCCTAGCCGGCCTCACGTGGCATTTTGGCTGTGATCCCCGCCGGGGCCTCACGTGTACCTGTTAACTCTGATCTTCACCTGGGCCTCATCTGGACCTAGTGACTCTGGTCCCCACCTGGGCTTCACCTGGATCTGGAGACTCTCCTCCCCACCTGGACTTCACCTCGATCTGGTGACTCTGTTCCACACCTGGACCTCTCCTGGACCTGGTGACTCTCTTTCCAACATGGACCTCACCTGGATCTGGTGACTCTTGTCTCAGTTTGGCCTCACATGTACTGGTGTCTCTCGTCCCCACTTTGACCTAACTCAGAAATGCTGAATCTTGCCCCACCTAGGCCGCACCCAGAGCTGATGACTCTTGTCCCCAGCTATGCCTCAATTCGACCTGATGAATCTGGTCCTCACGTGGGCCTCACATGGACCTGGGACTCACCTGGATAGAGTGGCTCTGGTTCCCACAAGGGGCACTCCTGATACTGGTGATTGTGGTCTTATTCTATGCCTCACCAGGATGTACTGATTCTGTTCCTCATCTGGGCCTGCATGGCCCTAGTGACTCTGGTCCTCACCGAGGCATCATTGGGACCTGGATCCTCTATTCCACACCTAGGGCTCACGTTGACCCGGGACCACTGGTTCCATTCTGGGCCTCAAACTAAACTGGTAACTCTGGTTCCCCTCTGGGCCTCACCCTTACCTGGTGACTCTGGTCACCCCTTGGGCTTCACTTGGGCCTGGTGAATCTGGTCCTTAGCTGGTCCACATTTGTATCTGGTGACTGGTCGCCCCCTGGCCTCACCTGGACTTGGTGAATCCTGTTGCCGCCAGCGCCTCAACGGACCTTGTGACTGTGGTCCCATCTGGAACTCACCTGGATCTGGTGGCTCTGGTTCCCATATGGGGCTCTCCTGGACCTGGTTCCTGTGGTCTCCATCTGGTCTCACCCGGAACACAATGACTCTGATCCATATTTGGGCCTCTCCTGGACCTGTTGCCTCTGGTCCTTACCTGGGCAACATTGCGACATGGATACTCTCTTATATACCTGGGCCTCACCTGGACGTGGTGACTGTGGTCCCACCTGGGCCTCACCTGGATGAGGTGACTGGTTCCCACAGGGACCTCACCTGGACCTGGTGACTCAGGTCCTCATATGGGCATCATGGGACCTGGTTTCTCAGGTCCACATCGGGGCCTCACCTGGACCTAGTGATTCTCGTCCCCCTCTGGGCCTCACCCGGACGTGGTGACTCTGGACCCCACCTGGATATCACCAGAACCGGGTGACTCATGTCCCCCTCTGGGATCACCCGGAGCTGGGGACACTGGTACTCAGCTGGGCCTCAACAGGACCTGGTAAATCTACTCCTCACTTAGGCCTCGTCTGGACCTTGTGACTCTTTTCCCACCTGGCATCAATGGGACATTGTTACTCTGTTCCCCGCCTGGGCCTCACCTGGACATGATAACTTTGCTCCACACTTTGGCCTCAACTGGTCCTGATGACTCTGGTCCCCCCACCTAGGCCTCAATCTGGACCTGGTGACTATGGTCCCCACCTGGGTCTCACCCTGACCTGGAGACTCTCGTTCCCAGATGAACCACACCTGGACATGGTGAGTGTGGTGTTCTTGTAGACTCACATTTACCTGGTGACTCTGGTCCCCATCTGGATGTACCTGGACCAGGTGATTCTTGTTCCCCTCTAGGTCTCAACCAGATCTGGTGACTCTGGTCCTCAACAGGGCCTCACCTGGACCTAGTGAATATGCTTCATCTGGGCCTCATTTGGACCTGGTGACTCTGGTCCCTACCTGGACATCATCGGGACATGGTTCCACTGCATGGCCTGCAGGTTGGCCTGACATGGACCTGGTAACTCTGGTCCCTACCTGGGCATCATCGGAACACGGTTTCTCTGCATTGCCTGCAGATTGGCCTCACCTGGACCTGGTGCGTGGGGTTGGCACCTGGGTCTCACACATACCTGGTGACACAGGTCCCCACGTGGGCCTCACTTGGACATGGTGAATCTGGTCCTTACTGGTTCTCTCCGAGACCCGGGATCGCTGGTCCCAACTGGGCCTCACCTGGACCTGGTGAATCTGGTCCCCATCTGGGCCTCACCCAATCCTGGTTACTTTGTCCCCACCTGGACCTGATTGCTGTGGACTCTTTCTTGGCCTCAGCTGGAACTGGTGACTCTGATCCTATCTGCGCGTCTACCAGACCTGGTGACTCTGGTCCTCACCTGGGCATGATTGATACCTGGTGACTCTGTTTCACACCTGAGCCTCACCTGGACATGATGACTCTGGAACCTCTCTGGGCCTCACCCTGACCTGGTGACTCTGGTCCCCATTTGGATGTCACTTTGACCAGGTGAATCTGGTAACCCTCTAGTCCTCAACCAGATCTGGTGTCTCTGGTCCTCAACTTGGCCTCACCTGGATCTAGTGAATATGCTCTATCTGGCCCTCATTTGGACCTGGTGACTCTGGTCCCTACCTGGGCATCATCGGGACATGTTTCCACTGCATGGCCTGCAGGTTGGCCTCACATGGGCCTGGCGAGTGTGGTTGCCACCTGCACCTCACGTGGACCTGTTGATTCTGGTCTGCACCTGAGATTACCCTGGATATGGTGACTGTGGTCCCCATCTGGGCTTCACCTGGATTTGGGGACTCCGGTCCCCATCTGGGCCTCACCTGGCCCTGATGACCATGGTCTTCAACTGGGCAACTTGGGACCCGGTGACTATGTTCCATAACTGGACCTCACCTGGACCAGGTGACTCTGGCCCCCTCTGGGTCTCACCTTGCCCTAGTGACTGTGAACCCCACGTTGGCCTGACTTTGACCTGCTGACCCTGGTTGCCACCTGCGCCTGACCTCGAACTGTTGACTCTGGTTTTTCAAGGGCCTCCCCTGTACCTGGTGATCCTTGTCCCCATCTGGGCCTCATCAGGACATGGTGACACTTGTCAAGACCGGGGACTCACCTGGACCTGCTTACTGTGTTCCACACCTGGGCCTCAAGTAGACCTGTTATCCATGGTCCCCAAGGCAGCCTCACATTGACCTGTTGCCTCTGATCCCCACCGGGGCCTCACGTGTACCTCTTAACTCTGGTCCCCACCTGTGACTCATCTGGACCTGGTGACTCTGGTTCTACCTGGGCATCATAGGGACGTGGTTACTCTATTCCTCAGTGGGACAGACTTGATCGTGGTAACTCTGGTCCCGACTTTGGCCTCTTCTGTACCAGGTGACTCTGGCTCCACCTGGGCCTCACCTGTAAGTGGTGACTCTGATCCTAAGCATGGCCTCACCTGACCTGGTGACTGTGGTTTCCATCGGGACCTCATCTGGACCTCATGTCTCTGGTCCCACCTGGGCCTCACCAGGACCTTGTATCTGGTACCCACTTGAGTAGCATCAGGATATGGTTACACTGTTCACTAAAAGTGACCCAGCCATACCTATTAACCCTGGTTTTCACCTGGTCCACACCTGGACATGGTGACACTGGTTCCCACCTGGGTCTCACCTAGACATGGTGAGTCAGATCCCCACCTGTTCCTCACCTGTAATTGGTGATTCTCGTTCCCACATGGACCGGATTGCTGTGGACACTGTTCCTCACCTGGGCCTCATCTGGACCTAGTGACTCTGGTCCCAACCTGGACTTCACCTGGATTTGGTGACTCTGGTCCCCACCTGGACCTCCCCTGGATCTGGTGACTCTAGTCCTCAGTTTGGCCTCACCTGGACCTGGTGTCTCTCGTCCCCACTTTGACCTAACTCAGAACTGCTGAATCTTGCCCCACCTGGGCCTCACCCAGACCTGGTGACTCTTGTCCCCACCTATGCCTCAATTCGACCTGATGAATCTGGTCCTCACGTGGGCCTCACATGGACCTTGGACTCAGCTGGATAGAGTGGCTCTGGTTTCCACAAGGGGCTCACCTGATACTGTTGACTGTGGTCTTATTCTATGCCTCACCAGGACCTAGTGATTCTGTACCCCATCTGGGCCTGCATGGCCCTAGTGACTCTGGTCCTCACCCAGGCATCATTGGGACTTGGATACTCTATTCTAATTCTGGGCCTCACTTTGACCAGGGACCTCTGGTCCCATTCTGGGCCTCAAACTAAACTGGTTACTCTGGTTCCCCCTCTGGGCCTCACCCTTACCTGGTGACTCTGGTCTCCCCTTTGGCTTCACTTCGACCTGGTGAATCTGGTCCTTTGCTGGTCCTCACCTGGATCTGGTGACTGGTCACCACCTGGGCCTCACCTGGACTTGGTGAATCCTGTTGCCACCTGCGCCTCACCTGGACCTTGTGACACTGGTCCCAACTGGAGTTCACCTGGATCTGGTGGCTCTGGTTCCCATATGGGGCTCTCATGGACCTGGTTCCTGTGGTCTCCATCTGGCCTCACCTGGAACTCAAAGACTCTGATCCATATTTGGTCCTCTCCTGGACCTGTTGACTCTTGTCCTTACCTGGGCATCATTGGGACCTGGATACTCTCTTATATACCTGGGCCTCACCAGGACCTGGTGACTGTGGTCCCACCTGGGACTCACCTGGACGAGGTGACTGGTTCCCACATGGACCTCACCTGGACCTGGTGACTCAGGTCCTCATATGGGCATCATGGGACCGGGTTTCTCAGTTCCACATTGGGGCTTCACCTGGACCTAGTGATTCTCGTCCCCCTCTGGGCCTCACCCTGACTGGTGCCTCTGGACCCCACCTGGATCTGGTGACTCTGGCCTGCAGTTTGGCCTCACATGGACCTGGTAACTCTGGTCCCTAGATGGGCATCATCGGGACATGGTTCCACTGCAAGGCCTGCAAGATGGCCTCACTTGGACCTGGTGACTGTGGTTGGCACTTGGGCCTCACCCATGCCTGGTGATACAGGTCCCCACGTGGTCCTCAGTTGGACCTGGTGAATCTGGTCCTTACCTGGTCCTCACCCGGAACTGGTAACTCCGGTCATCACCTGGGAATCACCTTGACCTTGTGTTTCTGGTCCCCATCTGAGCCTTCCCAGTCCTGGCGACTTTGTTCCCCACCTGGACCTGATTAATTTGACTCCTTGTTGGCCTCACCTGCATCTGGTGACTGTGGTCCCACCTAGGACGCACCTAGACGAGGTGACTGGTTCCCACAGGGACCTCACTTGGACCTGGTGACTCAGGTCTTCACATGGGCTTCATGGGACCTAGTTCAGTTCCATATCGGGGCTTCAACTGGACCTAGTGATTCTCCTCCCACTCTGGGCCTCACCCTGACGTGGTGACTCTGGTCCCCATCTGGATGTCACCTAGACCAGGTGAATCTGGTACCCCTCTAGGCATCAACTAGACCTGGTGACTCTGGTCCTCAACTGGGCCTCACCAGGACCTAGTGAAAATGCTCCCCACCTGCGCCTCATCTGGACCTGGTGACTCCGGTTCTACGTGGGCATCATCGGGACATGGTTCCTCTATTCCCCACTGGGATTGACCTGATCCTGGTAACTCTGGACCTGACTTTGGCCTCTTCTGTACCAGGTGACTCTGGCTCCACCTGGGCCTCACCTGTAACTGGTGACTCTGATCCTAAGCATGGCCTCACCTGACCTGGTGACTGTGGTTCCCATCGGGACCTCACCTGGACCTCATGTCTCTGGTCCCATCTGGGCCTCACTAGGACCTGGTGTCTCTGGTACCCACCTGGGTAGCATCAGGATATGGTTACACTGTTCACTAACAGTGACCCAGCCGGACCTATTAACTCTGGTCTTCACCTGGGCCACAACTGGACATGGTGACACTGGTTCCCACCTGGGTCTCACCTGGACATGGTGAGTCGGATCCACACCTGGTCTTCACATGTAACTGGTGATTGTCGTTCCCACATGGACATCATGTGGACCTGGTGGCTGCAGTGTTTCTAGCTTCTCATGTACTTCGTGACTCTGGTCCCCACCAGGGCCTCACTGGGACCTGGTGAGTGTGGTTGCCACCTGCCCCTCACCTGGACCTGGTGATTCTGGTCTGCACCTGAGACTACCCTGGATATTGTGACAGTGGTCCCCACCTGGGCGTCACCTGGATTTGGGGACTCCGGTCCCCATCTGGGCCTCACCTGGCCCTGTTGACCATGGTCCTCAACTGGGCAAATTTGGCACCCGGTGACTGTGTTCCACAACTGGACCTCACATAGACCAGGTGACACTGGTCCCCCTCTGGGTCTAACCGTGCCCTAGTGACTGTGAACCCCACTTTGGCCTGAATTGGACCTGCTGTTCCTGGTTGACACCTGCGCCTGACCACGAACTGTTGACTCTGCTTTATTCAAGGGCCTCCCATGTACCTGGTGATCCTGTTCTCCACCTGGGCCTCACCTGGATGTGGTGACTCTTTTCACCACCGGGGACTCACCTGGACCTGCTTACTGTGTTCCACACCTGGGCCTCCGTAGACCTGTTGACCATGGTCCCCAAGCCGGCCTCACATGGACCTGTTGCCTCTGATCTCCACCGAGGCCTCACGTGTACCTGGTAACTCTGGTCCTAACCTGGGCCTCATCTGGAACTGGTGACTGTGGTCCCCACCTGTGTATCACCTGGATCAGGTGACTCTGGTCCGACCTGGACTTCACCTGGATCTGGTGACTCTGGTCCCCACCTGGACCTCTCCTGACCTGGTGACTCTCTTTCCAACATGGACCTCACCTGGATCTGGTGACTCTGGTACTCATTTTGGCCTCACCTGGACCTGGTGTCTCTCGTCCCCACTTTGACCTAACTCAGAACTGCTGAATCTTGCCCCACCTAGGCCGCACCCACACCTGTTGACTCTTGTCCCCAGCTATGCCTCAATTCGACCTGATGGATCTGGTCCTCATGTGGGCCTCACATGGACATGGGACTCAGCTGGATAGAGTGGCTCTGGTTCCCACAAGGTGCTCACCTAGAACTGGTGAATGTAGTCCCACCTGGCCTCACCGGGACGAGGTGATTGGTTCCCACACGGACCTCATCTGGACATGGTGACTCAGGTCCTCATATGGGCAACATGGGACCTGGTTTCTCAATTCCACATCGGGGCCTCACCTGGACCTAGTGATTCTCGTCCCCCTCTGGGCCTCACCCTGATGTGGTGACTATGGTCCCCACCTGGATATCACCAGAACCGGGTGACTCTGGTCCCCCTCTGGGACTCACCCTGAGATGGGGACACTGGTCCTCAACTGGGCCTCAAAAGGACCTGGTGAATCTACTCACACATAGGCCTCGTCTGGACCTTGTGACTCTTTTCCCACCTGGCATCAATGGGACATGGTTACTCTGTTCCCCACCTGGGTCTCACCTGGATATGATAACTTTGCTCCACACTTTGGCCTCACCTGGTCCTGATGACTCTGGTCCCCCCACCTAGGCCTCAATCTGGCCCTGGTGACTGTGGTCCCCACCTGGGTCTCACCTGGACCAGGTGACTCTCGTTCCCACATGAACCATACCTGGACCTGGTGACTGTGGTGTTCTTGTAGACTCACATATACCTGGGGCCTCCGGTCCCCACTAGGGCCTCACATGGATCTGGTGACTCTGGCCTGCAGGTAGGCCTCACCTAGAACAGGTGAGTGGGGTTGCCACCTGGGCCTCACCCATACCTGGTGACTCAGGTCCCCACGTGGGCCTGTTGGACCTGGTGACACTGGTCCTTACCTGGTCCTCACCCAGCTCCGGTCACCACCTCGCCTCACCTGGACCTGGTGAATCTGGTCCCCATCTGGGCCTCACCCAGCCCTGGTTACTTTGTTCCCCACGTGGACCTGATTGCTGTGGACTCTTTCTTGGCCTCACCTGGAACTGGTGACTCTGATCCTATCTGCGCGTCAACCAGATCTGATCACTCTCCTGGTCACAGGTCCTCACCTGTGGACCACTATGACCTGGATACTCTGTTCCACACCTGAGCCTCACCTGCACATGATGACTCTGGATCCCCTCTGGTCCTCAGCCTGACATGGTGACTCTGGTCCCCATCTGGATGTCACCTAGACCAGTTGAATCTGGTACCCCTCTAGGCCTCAACTTGACCTGGTGACTCTGGTCCTCAACTGGGCCTCACCGGGACCTAGTAAACATGTTCCCCACCAAAACTCATCTGGACCTGGTGACTCTGATTCTACCTGGGAATCATCGGGACATGGTTACTTTATTCCCCACTGGGACTGACCTGATCCTGGTAACTCTGGTCCTGACTTTGGCCTCTTCTGTACCAGGTGACTCTGGCTCCACCTCGGCCTCACCTGAAACTGGTGACTCTGATCCTAAGCATGGCCTCCCCTAACCTGGTGACTGTAGTTTCCATCGGGACCTCACCTGGACCTCATGTCTCTGGTCCCACCTGGGCCTCACCAGGACCTGGCCCAGAGTCATCAAGTCCAGGTGAGGCTGACATGGTGACTCTGGTCCCCATCTGGATGTCACCTAGAGCAGGTGAATCTGGACCCCTCTACGCCTCAACTAGAACTGGTGACTCTGGTCTTCAACTTGGCCTCACCGGGACCTGGTGAATATGCTCCCCACCTGCGCCTCATTTGGACCTGGTGACTCTGGTTCTTCCTGGGCATCATCGGGACATGGTTACTCTATTCTCCACTGGGACTGACCTGATCCTGGTAACTCTTGTCCTGACTTTGGCCTCTTCTGTACCAGGTGACTCTGGCTCAACCTGTGCCTCACCTGTAACTGGTGACTCTCATCCTAAGCATGGTCTCACCTGACCTGATGACTGCAGTTCCCATCGGGACCTCAAATGGACCTCATGTCTCGGGTCCCACTGGAGACTCACCAGGATCTGGTGTCTCTGGTAACCATCTGGGTAGCATCAGGTTATGGTTACACTGTTCACTATCAGGGACTCTGGTCCCCATCTGGATGTCACCTGGACCAGGTGATTCTGGTACCCGTCTAGGCCTCAACCAGATCTGGTGACTCTGGTCCTCAACTGGGCCCTAACTGGACCTAGTGAATATGCTCCATCTGGGCCTCATTTGGAACTGGTTACTCTGGTCCCTACCTGGGCATCATCGGGACATGGTTCCACTACATGGCCTGCAGGTTGGCCTCACCTGGATCAGGTAACTCTGGTTCCAACATGGGCATCTTCGGTACACGATTCCTCCGCATTGCCTGCAGGTTGGACTCACCTTGACCTGGTGAGTGGGTTTGCTACCTGGGCCTCACCCATACCTGGTGACACAGGTCCCCACGTGGGCCTCACATGGACCTGGTGAATCTGGTCCTTACCTGGTCCTCATCCGGAACTGGTAACTCTGGTCATCACCTGGGAATCACCTGGACCTTGTGAATCTGTTCCCAATCTGGGCCTCACCCAATCCTGGTGACGTTGTTCCCCACCTGGACCTGATTGCTGTGGACACTTTCTTGGCCTCACCTGGAACTGGTGACTCTGTTCCTAACTGGGCCTCACCCAGATCTGTTGACTCTGGTCCTCAACTGTGGATCATTAAGACCTGGATACTCTGTTCCACACCTGAGGCTCACCTGGACTTGATGACTCTGGAACCACTCTGGGCCTCACCCTGAAATGGAGACTTGGTCCCCATTTGGATGTCATCTAGACCAGGTGAATCTGGTACCCCTCTAGGACTCAACTAGACCTGGTGACTCTCGTCCTCAACTTGGCCTCACCGGGACCTAGTGAATATGCTCCCCACCTGCGCCTCATCTGGACCTGGTGACTCTGGTTCTTCCTGGGCATCATCCTGACATGGTTACTCTATTCCCCACTGGGACTGACCTGATCGTGGTAACTGTGGTCTTGACTTTGGCCTCTTCTGTACCAGGTGATTCTGGCTCCACCTAGGCCTCACCTGTAACTGGTGACTGTGATCCTAAGCATGGCCTCACCTGACGTGGTGACTGTGGTTCCCATCGGGACCTCACCTGGACCTCATGTCTCTGGGCCCACCTGGGCCTCACCAGGATATGGTGTCTCTCTACCCGCCTGGGTAGCATCAGGATATGGTTACACTGTTCACTAACAGTGACCCAGCCGGACCTTTTAACTCTGGTCTTCACCTGGGTCTCACCTGGACATGGTGAGTCGGAACCCCACCAGGTCCTCACCTGTAACTGCTGATTCGCGTTCCCACATGGAAATCATGTGGACCTGGTGGCTGTAGTGTTTCTAGCTTCTCATGTACCTCGTGGATCGGGTCCCCACCAGGGCCTCACCGGGACCTGGTGAGTGTGGTTGCCACCTGAACATCACCTGGACCTGGTGATTCTGGCCTGCACCCGAGACTACCCTGGATCTGCTGACTGTGGTCCCCAACTGGGCTTCACCTGGATTTGGGGACTCTGGTCCCCATCTGGGTACACCTGGCTCTGTTGACCATGATCTTCAACTGGGCAAAATTTGGACCCGGTGACTGTTCCACAAGAGGACCTCACCTGCACCAGGTGACTCTGGTCCCCCTCTGGGTCTCACGGTGCCCTAGTGACTGTGAACCCCACTTTGGCCCGACTTGCACCTTCTGACCCTGGTTGCCACCTGCACCTGACCTCGAACTGTTGACTCTGGTTTTTTCAAGGGCCTCCCCTGGACCTGGTGATCCTGGTCCCCACCTGGGCCTCACCTGGACCTGGTGACTCTTGATACCACAGGGGACTCACCTGTACCTGCTTACTGTGTTCCACACCTGGGCCTCAAGTAGACCTGTTGACCACGGTCGCCACGCCGGCCTCACATGGACTTGTTGCCTCTGATCCCCACCGGGGCCTCACGTGTACATTGTATCTGGTCCTCACCTGGGCCTCATCTGGACCTAGTGACTCTGGTCCCCACCTGGGCTTCACCTGGATCTGGTGACTCTGGTCCACACCTGGACTTCACCTGGATCTGGGGACTCTGGTCCCCACCTGGACCTCTCCTGGACCTGATGACTCTCTTTCCAAGATGGACCTCACCTGGGTCTGGTGACTCTGCTCCTCAGTTTGGCATCACCTGTACCTGGTGTCTCTTGTCCCCATATTGACGTAACTCAGAACTGCTGAATCTTGCCCCACCTAGGCCGCACCCAGACCTGGTGACTCTTGTCCCCAGCTATGCCTCAATTCGACCTGATGAATCTGGTCCTCACGTGGGCCTCACATGGACCTGGGACTCAGCTGGATAGAGTGGCTCTGCTTCCCACAAGGGGCACACCTGACCCTGCTGACTGTGGTCTTATTCTGTGCCTCACCAGTACCTAGTGATTCTGTTCCCCATCTGGGCCTGCATGGCCCTAGTGACTCTGGTCCTCACCCGGACATGAATGGGACCTGGATACTCTATTCCACACCTGGGTCTCACTTTGACCAGGGACCTCTGGTCCCATTCTGGGTCTCAAACTAAACTGGTTACTCTGGTTCCCCTCTGGGCCTCACCCTAACTTGGTGATCTGGTCACCCATTGGGCTTCACTTGGGCCTGGTGAATCTGGTCCTTAGCTGGTCCGCACCTGGATGTGGTGACTGGTCGCCACCTGGGCCTCACCTGGACTTGGTGAATCCTGTTGCCACCTGCGCCTCACCTGGACCTTGTGACTGTGGTCCCTCCTGGACCTCACCTGGATCTGGTGGCTCTGGTTCCCATATGGGCCTCTCCTGGACCTGGTTCCTGTGGTCTCCATCTGGCCTCACCTGGAACACAATGACTGTGATCCATATTTGGGCCTCTCCTGGACCTGTTGACTCTGGTCCTTACCTGGACATCATTGGGACCTGGATACTCTTTTATATACCTGGGCCTCACCTGGACCTGGTGACTGTTGTCCCACGTGGGCCTCACCTGGACGAGGTGACTGGTTCCCACAGGGACCTCACCTGGACCTGGTGACTCAGGTCTTCATATGGGCATCATGGGACCGGGTTTCTCAGTTCCACATTGGGGCCTCACCTGGACCTAGTGATTCTCGTCCCCCTCTGGGCCTCACCCTGACTGGTGACTCTGGTCCCCACCTGGATATCACCAGAACCGGGTGACACACCCGGAGCTGGGGACACTGGTCCTCAACTGGGCCTCAACAGGACCTGGTGAATCTACTCCTCACTTAGGCCTCGTCTGGACCTTGTGACTCTTTTCCCACCTGGCATCAATGGGACATGGTTACTCTGTTCCCCACCTGGGCCTCACCTGGACATGATAACTTTGCTCCACACTTTTGCCTCAACTGGTCCTGATGACTCTTGTTCCCCCACCTAGTCTTCAATCTGGACCTGGTGACTGTGGTCCCCACCTGGTTCTCACCTGGACCTGGTGTCTCTCGTTCCCACATGAACAACACCTGGACTTGGTGACTGTGGTGTTCTTGTAGACACACATTTACCTGGTGACTCCGGTCCCCACTAGGGCCTCACGTGGATCTGGTGACTCTGGCCTGAAGGTTGGCCTCACCTGGACCTGGTGAGTCGGGTTGCCACCCCATAACTGGTGACTCAGTTCCCCACGTGGGCCTCTTGGACCTGGTGAATCTGGTCCTTACCTGGTCCACTCCCAGACCCGGGGACACTGGTCTCCACCTGGGCCTCACCTGGACCTGTTGAATCTGGTCCCAATCTGGGCCTCACCCAGTCCTGGTGACTGTGTTCCCCACCTGGACCTGATTGCTGTGGACTCTTTCTTGGCCTCACCTGGAACTGGTGACTCTGATCCTATCTGCGCATCACCCAGATCTGGTCACTCTGGTCCTCACCTGTGGACCATAATGACCTGGACACTGTGTTCCACACCTGAGCCTCACCTGGTCATGATGACTCTGGAGCCCCTCTGGGCCTCACCCTGACCTGGTGACTCTGGTCCCCATTTGGATGTCTCCTGTACCAGGTGATTCTGGTACCCCTCTATGCCTCAACCAGATCTGGTGACTCTGGTCCTCAACTGGGCCTCACCTGGAGCTAGTGAATATGCTCCATCTGTGCCTCATTTGGACCTGGTGACTCTTGTCCTTTCCTGGGGATCATAGGGACATGTTTCCACTGCATGACCTGCAGGTTGGCCTCACCTGGACCTGGTAACTCTGGTCCCTACCTGGGCATCATCGGGACATGGTTCCACTGCATGGCCTGCAGGTTGGCCTCACCTGGACCTGGTAACTCTAGTCCCTACCTGGGCATCATCGGGACATGGTTCCTCTCAATGGCCTGCAGGTTGCCCTGACCTGGACCTGGTGAATTGGGTTGACACCTGAGCCTCACACATGTCTCGTGACACAGGTCCCCACGTGGGTCTCACTTGGACCTGGTGAATCTGGTCCTTACCTGGACCTCACCCGGAATTGGTAACTCTGTTTCCCACCTGGGAATCACCTGGACCTGGTGAATCTGGTCCCCATCTAGGCCTCACTCAGTCCTGGTGACTTTGTTCCCCACCTGGGCCTGATTGCTGTGGACTCCTTCTTGGCCTCACCTTGAACTGGTGACTCGGATCCTAACTGGGTCTCACCCAGATCTGGTGTCTCTGGTCCTCACCTGTGGACCATTATGACCTGGATACTTTGTTACACACCTGAGGCTCACCTGGAGATGATGACTCTGGATCCCCTCTGGGCCTCAGCCTGACATGGTGACTCTGGTCCCCATCTGGATGTCACCTAGACCAGGTGAATCTGGTACCCCTCTAGGCCTCAACTTGACCTGGTGACTCTGGTCCTCAACTGGGCCTCACAATGACCTAGTGAACATGCTCCCCACCTGCGCCTCATCAGGACCTGGTGACTCTGGTTCTACGTGGGCATCATCGGGACATGGTTACTCTGTTCCCCTCTGGGACTGACCTGATCCTGGTAACTCTGGTCCAGACTTTGGCCTCTTCTCTACCAGGTGACTCTGGCTACACCTGGGCCTCACCTGTAACTGGTGACTCTGATTCTAAGCATGGCCTCACCTGACATGGTGACTGTGGTTCCCATCGGGACCTCAACTGGACCTCAGGTCTCTGGTCCCATCTCGGGGTCACCAGGACCTGGTGTCTCTGGTACCCACCTGTGTAGCATCAGGATATGGTTACACTGTTCACTAACAGTGACCCAGCCGAACCTATTAACTCTAGTCTTCACCTGGGCCACACCTGGTCATCGTGACACTGGCTCCCACCTGGGTCTCACCTGGACATGGTGAGTCGGATCACCACCTGGTCCTCACCTGTAACTGGTGATTCTCGTTCCCACATGAACATCATGTGGACCTGGTGGCTGCAGTGTTTCAAGGTTTGCATGTACCTCATGACTCTGGTCCTCACCAGGGTCCACCGGTTCCTGGTGAGTGTGGTTGACACCTGCACCTCACCTGAACCTGGTGATTCTGGTCTGCACCTGAGACTACCCTGGATCTGGTGACTGTGGTCCCCACCTGGGCTTCACCTGGATTTCGGGACTCCGGTCCCCATCTGGGCCTCACCTGGCCCTGTTGACCATGGTACTCAACTGGGCAAAATTGGGACCTGGTGACTGTGTTCCACAACTGGACCTCACCTGGACCAGGTGACTATGCTCCCCCTCTGGGTCTCACCGTGCCCTAGGGACTGTGAAGTCCCCTTTGGCTTGACGTGGACCTGCTGACCCTGGTTGCCAACTGCGCCTGAACTCGAACTGTTGACTCTGGTTCTTTCAAGGGCCTCCCCTGTACCTGGTGATCCTGGTCACCACCTGGGCCTCACCTGGACGTGGTACCTATTGTCACCACGGGGGACTAACCTGGACCTGCTTACTGTGTTCCACACCTGGGTCTCAAGTGGACATGTGGACTATGGTCCCCAAGCCGGCCTCACGTGGACCTGTTGCCTCTGATCCCCACCGGATCCTCACGTGTACCTGGTAACTATGGTCATCACCTGGGCCTCATCTGCACCTAGTGACTCTGGTCCCCACCTGGGCTTCACCTCGATCTGGTGACTCTGGTCCCCACCTGGACTTCACCTGGATCTAGTGACTCTGGTCCCCACCTGGACCTCTTCTGGACCTGGTTACTCTCTTTCCAACATGGACCTCACCTGGATGTGGTGAATCTAGTACTCAGTTTGGCCTCACCTGGACCTCGTGTGTCTCGTCCCCACTTTGACCTAACTCAGAACTGCTGAATCTTGCCCCACCTAGGCCGCACCCAGACCTGGTGACTCTTGTCCCCAGCTATGCCTCAATTCGACCTGATGAATCTGGTCCTCACGTGGGCTTCACATGGACCTGGGACTCAGCTGGATAGAGTGGCTCTGGTTCCCACAAGGGGCTCACCTGATACTGGTGACTGTGGTCTTTTTCTATGCCTCACCAGGACCTAGTGATTCTGTTCCCCATCTGGGCCTGCATGGCCCTAGTGACTTTGGTCCTCACCCAAGCATCATTCGGACCTGGATACTCTATTCCACACCTGGGCCTCACTTTGACCAGGGACCTCTGGTCCCATTCTGGGCCTCAAACTAAACTGGTTACTCTGGTTCCCCTTCTGGGCCTCACCCTTACCTGGTAAATCTGGTCACCCCTTGGGCTTCACTTGGGCCTGGTGAATCTGGTCCTTAACTGGTCCTCACGTGGATCTGGTGACTGGTCGCCACCTGGGTCTCACCTGGACTTGGTGAATCCTGTTGCCACCTGCGCCTCACCTGGACCTTGTGACTGTGGTCCCACTTGGACCTCACCTGGATCTGGTGGCTCTGGTTCACATATGGGGCTCTCCTGAATCTGTTCCGTGTTGTCTCCATCTGGCCTCACCTGGAACACAATGACTCTGATACATATTTGGGCCTCTCCTGGACCTGATGATGCTGGTCCTTACCTGGGCATCACTGGGACCTGGATACTCTCTTATATACCTGGGCCTCACCTGGACCTGGTGACTGTGGTCCCACCTGGGCCTCACCTGGATGAGGTCACTGGTTCCCACAGGGACCTCACCTGGACCTGATGACTCAGGTCCTCATATGGACAGCATGGGACCTGGTTTCTCAGTTCCACATCGGGGCCTCACCTGGACCTAGTGATTCTCGTCCCCCTCTGGGCCTCAACCTGACATGGTGACTCTGGTCACCCCTGGATATCACCAGAACCGGGTGACTCTGGTCCCCCTCTGGGACTCTGCCGGAGCTGGGGACACTGGTCCTCAGCTGGGCCTCAAAAGGACCTGTTGAATCTACTCCTCACTTAGGCCTCGTCTGGACCTTGTGACTCTTTTCCCACCTGGAATCAATGGGACAGGGTTACACTGTTGCCCACCTGGGACCTCTCCTGGACATGATAACTTTGCTCCACACTTTGGCCTCAACTGGTCTTGATGCATCTTGTCCCCCCACTACACCTCAATCTGGACCTGGTGAGTGTGGTCCCCCACCTGGGTCTCACCTGGACCTGGTGAATACTTTCCCACTTGAAACACAACCTGGCCCTGTTGACTTTGAGTTTCTTGTAGACCCTCACATTTCCTGTGGACTTCCGGGTTCCCCACTAGGGCCTTCTCCCCTGGATCTGTGCATCTTACCGTAAGTTGGCCTCAACCTGGTCCGGTTATTCGGGTTGCCACATGGGCCTCACCCATACTTGTGACTCATTCCACACTTTGGCTTCTTGACAAGTTGAATCTTGTCATTACCCTGGTCCTCTCCCAGACCCTGGGACATCTGGTCACCACCTGGGCCTCACCTGGATCTGGTGAATCTGGTCCCAATCTGGGTCTCACCCAGTCCTGTTGACTTTGTTCCCCACTGGACCTGATTGCTGTGGACTCTTTCTTGGCCTCACCTGGAACTGGTGACTCTGATCCTATCTGCGCGTCACCCAGACCTGGTGACTCTGGTCCTCACCTGGGCATCATTGGTACATGGTGACTCTGTTCTACACCTGAGCCTCACCTGGACATGATGACTCTGGAACCTCTCTGAGCCTTACCCTTCCCTGGTGACTCTGGTCCCCATCTGGATGTCACCTGGAACAGGGGATTCTCGTATCCCTCTAGGCCTCAACCAGATCTGGTGACTCTGGTCCTCAACTGGGCCTCACCTGGACCTAGTGAATATGCTCCATGTGGGCCTCATTTGGACCTGGTGACTCTGGTCCCTACCTGGGCATCATAGGGATATGGTTCCACTGCATGGCCTGCAGGTTGGCCTCACTTGGGCCTGGTAACTCTGGTCCCTACCTGGGCATCATCGGGACACGGTTCCTCTCCATCGCCTGCAGGTTGGCCTCACCTGGACCTGGTGAGTGGGGTTGCCAATTGTGCCTCACCCATACATGGTCACACAGGTCCCCACGTGGGCCTCAATTGGACCTGGTGAATCTGGTCCTTATCTGGTCCTTCCCAGAACTGGTAACTCAGGTCACCACTTGGGAATGACCTGGGCCTGGTGAATCTGGTCCCCATCTGGGCCTCACCCAGTCCTGGTGACTTTGTTCCCACATGGACCTGATTGCTGTGGACGCCTTCTTGGCCTCACCTGGAACTGGTGTCTCTGATCCTATCTGCGCGTCACCCAGACCTGGTGAATCTGGTCCTCAACTGGGCATCATTGGTACCTGGTGACTCTGTTCCACACCTGAGCCTCACTTGGACATGATGACTCTGGAACCTCTCTGGGCCTCACCCTGACCTGGTGACTCTGGTCCCCATCTCGATGTCACCTGAACCAGGTGATTCTGGTACCCTTATACGGCTCAACAAGATCTGGTGACTCTGGTCCTCAACAGGGCCTCACCTAGACCTAGTGAATATGCTCCATCTGGGCCTCATTTGGACATGGTGATTCTGATCCCTACCTCGGCATTACCGGGACATGGTTCCACTGCATGGCCTGCAGGTGTGCCTCACCTGGACCAGATAACTCTAGACCCCACCTGGGCATCATCAGGACATGGTTCCTCGGCATGGCCTGCAGGTTGGCCTCACTTGGACCTAATGAGTGGGGTTGTCACCTGAGACTCACCCATGCCTGGTGACACAGGTTCCCACGTGGGCCTCACGTGGACCTGGTGAATCTGGTCCTTCCCTTGTCCTCACCCGGAACTGGTAACTCTGGTCATCACCTGGGAATCACCTGGACATTGTGATTCTGGTCCCCATTGGGCCTCATCCATCCAGGTGACTTTGTTCCCACCTGGACCTGATTGCTGTGTACTCCTTCTTGGCCTCACCTGGAACTGGTGACTATGATCCCTATCTGTGCATCCCCCCAGATCTGGTGACTCTGGTCCCTCCCATGGGCCATCATTGGTACCTGGTGACTCTGTTCCACACCTAAGCCTCACCTGGACATGATGACTCTGGAACCTCTCTTGTCCTCACCGTGACCTGGTGACTCTGGTCCCCCATCTGGATGTCACCTGGACCAGCTGATTCTGGCACCGCTATAGGCCTCAACCAGAATCTGGTGCTCTGGTCCTCAAATGGGGACAACCTGGACCTAGTGAATATGCTCAATCTGGGCCTTCATTAGGACGTGGTGACTTTGGTCCTGACTTTGACCTCTTCTGTACCAGGTGACTCTGACTCCACCTGGGCCTCACCTGTAACTGGTGACTCTGATCTTAAGCATGGCCTCACTGACTGGGCCTGTGGTTCCATCGGGACCTCACCTGGACCTCATGTCTCTCGGTCCCACCTGGGCCTCACCAGGACATGGTGTCTCTGGTACCCACCTGGGTACCATCAGGATATGGTACACTGTTCACTCACAGTGACCCAGCCGGACTATTAACTCTAGTCTTCACCTGGGCCACACCTGGACATGGTGAACACTGGTTTCCACCAGGGTCTCACCTGGACATGGTGATTCAGATCCCCACCTGGTCCTCATCTGTAACTGGTGATTCTCGTTCCCACATGGACGTCATGTGGACCCTGGTTGGCTGCAGTGTTTCTATCTTCTCATGTACCTCGTTACTCTGGTCCCCGCCAGGGCCTCACCGGGACCTGGTGAGTGTGGTTGCCACCTGCACCTCACCTGGACATGGTGATTCTGGCCTGCACCTGTGACTCCCCGGGATCTGGTGACTGTGGTCCCCACCTGGGCTTCACCTGGATTTGGGTACTCCGGTCCCCATCTGGTCCTCACCCTGCCCCTTTGACCATGGTACTCAACATGCAATATGGGACCCGGTGACTGTGTTTCCACAACGGACCTCACCTGGACCAGGTGACCTTGGTCCCACTCTGGGTCTCACCGTCCCCTAGTGACCTTGTACCCCACTTTGGCCTGACTTGGACCTGCTGACCCAGGTTGCCACCTGCGCCTCACCTCGAACTGTTGACTCTGGTTCTTTGAAGGACCTCCCCTGGAACTGGGGATCCTGGTCCCCACCTGTGTCTCACCTGGACTTGGTGACTTTGTCACCACCGGGCACTCACCTGGACCTGCTTACTGTGTTCCACACCTGGGCCTCAGGTAGACCTGTTGACCATGGTCCCCAAGCCGGCCTCACGTGGACCTTTTGGCTCTGATACCCGCCCGGGGCTCACGTGCATCTGGTAACTCTGATCCTCACCTGGCCCTCATCTGGACCTAGTGACTACGGTCCCCACCTGGGCTTCACCTGGATCTGATGACTCTGGTTACCACCTGGACCTCTC
This sequence comes from Canis lupus familiaris, assembly GCF_011100685.1. Taxonomy (NCBI): domain Eukaryota; kingdom Metazoa; phylum Chordata; class Mammalia; order Carnivora; family Canidae; genus Canis; species Canis lupus. The sequence goes on from NW_023330575.1 coordinate 62,992, forward strand.
CTGGACCTAGTGACTCTTTCCAACCTGGACCTCACCTGGATCTGGTGACTCTGGTCCTCAGTTTGGGCCTCACCTGGACCTGGTTGTCTCTCGTCCCCACTTTGACCTAACTCAGAACTGCTGAATCTTGCCCCACCTAGGCCGCACCCAGACCTGGTGACTCTTGTCCCGAACTATGCCTTAATTCGACCTGATGAATCTGGTCCTCACGTGGGCCTCACATGGACCTGGGACTCACCTGGATAGAGTGTCTCTGGTTCCACAAGGGGCTCACATGATACTGTTGACTGTGGTCTTATTCTATGCCTCACCGGGACCTAGTGATTCTGTTCCCCATCTGGGCCTGCATGGCCCTAGTGACCTTGGTCCTCACCCAGGCATCATTGGGACCTGTATACTCTATTCTACAACTGGGCCTCACTTTGTCCAGGGAAACTCTGGTCCCATTCTGGGTCCTCAACTAAACTGGTTTACTCTGGTTCACACTCTGGTCCTCACCCTTACCTGGTGACTCTGGTCACCCCTTGGGCTTCACTTCGGCCTGGTGAATCTGGTCCTTAGCTGGTCCGCACCTGGCTCTGGTGACTGGTCGCCACTGGATCTCACCTGGACTTGGTGAATCCTGTTGCCACCTGCGCCTCACATGGACTTTGTGACTGTGGTCCCACCTGGACCTCACCTGAATCTGGTTGCTCTGGTTTCCCATATGGGGCTCTCCTGAACCTGGTCGTGTTGTCTCCATCTGGCCTCACTGGAACACAATGACTCTGATACATATTTGGGTCTCTCATGGAAACTGATGACGCTGGTCCTTACCTGGGCATCATTGGGACCTGGATTCTCTCTTATATACCTGGGCCTCACCTGGACCTGGAGACAGTGGTCCCACCTGGGCCTCACCTGGACGAGGTGACTGGTTCCCACAGGGACCTCACCTGGACCTGGTGACTCAGGTCCTCATATGGGCATCATGGGACCTGGTTTCTCAGTTCCACATCGGGGCCTCACTGGACCTAGTGATTCTCGTCCCCTCTGGGCCTCACCCTGACGTGGTGACTCTTGTCCCCACCTTGATATCACCAGAACCGGGTGACTCTGGTCCCCCTCTGGGACTCACCCAGAGCTGGGGACACTGGTCCTCAACTGGGCCTCAACAGGACCTGGTGAATCTACTCCTCATTTAGGCCTCGTCTGGACCTTGTGACTCTTTTCCCACCTGGCATCAATGGGACATGGTTACTCTGTTCCCCACCTGGGCCTCACTGGACATGATACTTTGCTCCACACTTTGGCCTCAACTGGTCCTGATGAATCTGGTCCCCCCCCTAGGCCTCAATCTGGAACTGGTGACTGTGGTCCCCACCTGGGTCTCACTGGACCTGGTGACTCTCGTTCCCACATGAAACACACCTGGACCTGGTGACTGTGGTGTTCTTGTAGACTCACATTTACCTGGTGACTCCGGTCCCCACTAGGGCCTCACCTGGATCTGGTGACTCTGGCCTGCAAGTGGCCTCACCTGGACCTGGTGAGTGGGGTTCCACTGGCCTCACACATACCTGGTGACTCAGTCCCAGTGGGCCTCTTGGACCTGGTGAATCTGGTCCTTACCTGGTCCTCTCCCAGACCCGGGACTCTGGTCACCACTTGGCCTCACCTGGCCTGGTGAATCTGGTCCCCATCTGGCCTCACCCAGTCCTGGTGACTTTGTTCCCCACTGGACCTGATTGCTGTGGACTCTTTCTTGGCCTCACCTGGAACTGATGACTCTGATCCTATCTGTGTCACCCAGACCTGGTGACTCTGTCCTCACCTGGCATCATTGGTACCTGATTACTCTGTTCCACACCTGAGCCTCACCTGGACATGATGACTCTGGAACCTCTCTGGGCCTCACCCTGACCTGGTGACTCTGGTCCCATCTGGATGTCACCTGGACCAGGTGATTCTGGTACCCCTCTAGGCCTCAACCAGATCTGGTGACTTTGTCCTCAACTGGGCCTCACCTGGACCTAGTGAATATGCTCCATCTGGGCCTCATTTGCACCTGGCGACTCTGGTCCACTCCTGGGCATCATCGGGAAATGGTTCCACTGCATGGCCTGCTGGTTGCCTCACCTGGACCTGGTAACTCTGGTCCCTACCTGGGCATCATCGGGACACGGTTTCTCTGCATGGCCTGCAGGTTGGCCACCTGGACCTGGTGAGTGGGGTTGCCACCTGGGCCTCACCCATACCTGGTGACACAGGTCCCCACGTGGGCCTCACTTGGACCTGGTGAATCTGGTCCTTACCTGGTCCTCACCCGGAACTGGTAACTCTGGCACCACCTGGGAATCACCTGGACCTGGTGAATCTGGTCCCCATCTGGGCCTCACCCAGTCCTGGTGACTTTGTTCCCCACCTGGACCTGATTGCTGTGGACTCCTTCTTGGTCCTCGCCTGAACTGTGACTCTGATCCTAACTGGGCCTCACCCAGATCTGGTGACTCTGGTCCTCACCTGTGGACCACTATGACCTGGATACTCTGTTCCACACCTGAACCTCACCTGGACATGATGACTCTGGATCCCCTCTGGGCCTCACCTGACATGGTGACTCTGGTCCCCATCTGGAGGTCCCTAGACCAGGTGAATTGATACCCCTCTAGGCCTCAATTAGACCTGGTGACTCTGGTCTCAATCTGGGCCTCACTGGACCTAGTGATATTCTCCCCACCTGCGCCTCGATGGACCTGGTGACTCTGGTTCTACCCGGGCATCATGGACAGGGTTACTGTATTACCCCTGGGACTGACCTGATCCTGGTAACTCTGGTCCTGACTTTGGCCTCTTCTGTAAGAGGTGACTCTGTGTCCACCTGGGCCTCACCTGTACCTGGTGACTCTGATCCTAAGCATGGCCTCACCTGACCTGGTGACTGTGGTTCCCATCGGGACCTCACCTGGACCTCATGTCTCTTACACTTGGCCTCACCAGGACCTGGTGTCTCTGGTACCCACCTGGGTAGCATCAGGATATGGTTACACTGTTCACTAACACTCATCGAGCCGGACCTAATAACTCTGGTCTTCACCTGGGGCACACCTGGACATGGTGACACTGGTTCCCATCTGGGTCTCACCTGGACATGGTGAGTCGGATCCCCACCTGGTCCTCACCTGTAACTGGTGATCTCGTTCCCACATGGACATCATGTGGACCTGGTGGCTGCAGTGTTTCTAGCTTCTCATGTACCTCTTGTCTCTGGTCCCCAAGGGGCCTCACCGGGACCGGTGAGTGTGGTTGCCACCTGCACCTCACATGGACCTGGTGATTCTGGTCTGCACCTGAGACTACCCTGGATCTGGTGCTGTGGTCCCCCTTGGGCTTCACCTGGATTTGGGGACTCCGGTCCCCATCTGGGCCTCACCTGGCCTGTTGACCATTGTCCTCAACTGTGCAAATTGGGACCCGGAGACTGTGTTCCACAACTGGACCTCACCTGGACCAGGTGACTCTGGACCCACTCTGGGTCTCACCGTGCCCTAGTGACTGTGAACCCCACTTTGGCCTGACTTGGACCTGCTGACCTGGTTGCCACCTGCGCCTGACCTCGAACTGTTGACTCTGGTTCTTTCAAGGGCATTCCCTGGACCTGGTGATCCTGGACGGACCTGGGCCACACCTGGACGTGGTTGACTCCTGTCACCAATGGGTAGTCACCTGGACCTGCTTACTGTGTTCCACACCTGGGCCTCAAGTAGACCTGTTGACCATGGTCCCCAAGCCGGCCTCACATGGACCTGTTGACTCTGTTCCCCACCGGGTCCTCACGTGTACGTGGTAACTCTAGTCCTCACCTGGGGCTCATCTGGACCTAGTGACTCTGGTCCCCATCTGGGCTTCACATGTATCTGGTGACTCTGGTCCCCACCTGGACTTCACCTGGATCTCGTGACTCTGGACTCCACCTGGACCTCTCCTCGACCATCGTGACTCTCTTTCCAACATGGACCTCACCTGATGTGGTGACTCTGGTCCTCAGTTTGGCCTCCTGGACTGGTGTCTCTCTTCCCACTTGGACCTAACTCAGAACTGCTGAATCTTGCCCCACCTAGGCCGCACCCAGACCTGGTGACTCTTGTCCCCAGCTATGCCTGAATACGACCTGATGAATCTGGTCCTCACTGGGCCTTAACTAAACTGGTTACTCTGGTTCCCCCTCTGGCCCTCACCCTGACCTGGTGACTCTGGTCACCCGTTGGGCTTCGCTTGGGCCTGGAGAATCTGGTCCTTATCTGTTCCGCACCTGGATCTGGTGACTGGTCGCCACCTTGGCCTCACCTGACTTGGTGAATCCTGTTGCCACCTGCGCCTCACCGGACCTTGCGGACTGTGGTCCCACCTGGACCTCACCTGGACGATGACTGGTTCCCACAGGGACCTCACCTGGACCTGGTGACTCAGGTCCTCATATGGGCATCCTGGGACCTGGTTTCTCAGTTCCACATCGGGGCCTCCCCTGGACCTAGTGATTCTTGTCCCCCTCTGGGCCTCACCCTGATGTGGTGACTCCGGTCCCCACGTGGATATCACCAGAACCGGGTGACTCTGGTCCCCCTCTGGGACTACCCGGAGCTGGGGACCACTGGTCCTCAGCTGGTCCTCAACAGGACCTGGTGAATCTACTCCTCACTTAGGCCTCGTCTGGACCTGACTCTTTTCCCATCTGGCATCAATGGGACATGGTTACTCTGTTCCCCACCTTGGCCTCCCATGAACATGATAACTTTTATCCACACTTTGGCCTCAAACTGGTCCTGATGACTCTGGTCCCCCCACCTAGGCCTCAATCTGGACCTGGTGACTGTGGTCCCCACCTGGGTCTCACCTGGATCTGGTGACTCTCGTTCCCACATGAACCACCCTGGACCTGGTGACTGTGGTGTTCTTGTAGACTCACATTTACCTGGTGACACCGGTCCCCACTAGGGCCTCACCTGGTTCTGCTGACTGTGGCCTGTCGGTTGGCCTCATCTGGACCTGGTGAGTGGGGTTGCCACCTGAGCTTCACCCATACCTGGTGACTCAGGAACACACGTGGTCCTCCTTGACATGGTGAATCTGGTCCTTACATGGTCCTCTCCCAGACCAGGACTCTGGTCACCACTTGGGCCTCACCTGGACCTGGTGAATCTCTTCTCCATCTGGGCCTCACCCAGTCTTGGTGACTTTGTTCCACACCTGGACCTGATTGCTTTGGACTCTTCTTGGCCTCACCTGGAACTGGTGACTCTTATCCTCTCTGCGCGTGACTCAGGCCTGGTGACTCTGGTCCTCACCTGGGCATCATTGGTACCTGGTGACTCTGTTCCACACCTGAGCCTCACCTGGACATGATGACTCTGGAACCACTCTGGGCCTCACACTGACCTGGTGACTCTGGTCCCATCTGGATGTCACCTGGACCAGGGGATTCTGGTACCCTCTAGGCCTCAACCAGATCTGGTTTCTCTTGTCCTCAACTGGGCCTCGGTTTGGTCCTAGTGAATATGCTCCATCTGGGCCTCATTTGGACCTGGTTACTCTGGTCCCTACCAGGGCATCATGGGGACCTATTTCTACTGCATGGCCTGCAGGTTGGCCTCACCTGGACCTGGTAACTCTGGTCCCTACCTTGGCATTATCGGGACCCGGTTGCTTTGCATGGCCTGCAGGTAGGCCTCACCTGGAACTGGTGAGTGGGGTTGCCTCTTGGGCCTCACCCATACCTGGTGACACAGGCCCCTACGTGGGCCTCACTTGGACCTGGTGTATCTGGTAATTCTGCTCACCACCTGGGGATCACCTGGACCTGGTGAATCTGGTAACTCTGGTCACCACCTGGGAATCACCTGGACCTGGTGAATCTGTGTCCCCATCTGGGCCTCACCCAATCCTGGTGACTTTTTTCCCCACCTGGCCCTGATTGCTGTGGACTCCTTCTTAGCCTCACCTGGAACTGTTGACTCTGATCCTAACGGGCCTCACCCAGATCTGTTGACTCTGGTCCTCACCTGTGGATCATTATGACCTGGATACTCTGTTCCACACCTGAGACTCACCTGGACATGACTCTGGATCCCCTCTGGTCCTCTCCCTGACATGGTGAATCTGGTCCCCATCTGGACGGCACCTAGACCAGGTGAATCTGGTACCCCTCTAGGCCTCAACTAGACCTGGTGACTCTGGTCCTCTACTGGGCCTCAACGGGACGTAGTGAATATGCTCCCAACTTCGCCTCATCTGGACATGGTGACTCTGGCTCCACCTGGGCCTCACCTGTAACTGGTGACTGATCCAAAGCATGGCCTCTCCTGACCTGGTGACTGTGGTTCCCATCGGGACCTCACCTGGACCTCATGTCTCTGGTCCCACCTGGGCCTCACCAGGACCTGGTGTCTCTGGTACCACACCTGGGTAGCATCAGGATATGGTTACACTGTTCACTAACAGTGACCCAGCCGGACCTATTACTCTGGTCTTCACCTGGGCCACACCTGGACATGGTGACACTCGTTCCCACCTGGGTCTCACCTGGAAATGGTGAGTCAGATACCCACCTGGTCCTAACCTATAACTGTTGATTCTCGTTCCCACATGGACATCATGTGGACCTGGTGGCTGCGGTGTTTCTAGTTTGTCATGTACCTTGTGACACTGGTCCCCACCAGGGCCTCACCGGGACCTGGTGAGTGTGGTTGCCACCTGCACCTCACCTGGACCTGGTGATTCTGGTCTGCACCTGAGACTACCCTGGATCTGGTGACTGTGGTCCCCACCTGGGCTTCACCTGGATTTGGGGACTCTCGTCCCCATGTGAGGCTCACCAGGCCCTGTTGATCAATCCTCAACTGGGCAAAATTGGGACGCGGTGACTGTGTTCCACAACTGGACCTCACCTGGACCACGTGACTCTGGTGCCCCTCTGGTCTCACCATTCCCTAGTGACTGTGAACCCCACTTTCCCCCCCTGACTTAGACCTGCTGACCCTGGTTGAAACCTGCGCCTGAACTCGAACTGTTGACTCTGGTTCTTTCAAGGGCCTCCCCTGTACCTGGTGATCCTGGTCCGAACCTGGGCCTCACCTGGACGTGGTGACTCTTGTCACCATGGGGACTCACCTGGACCTGCTTACTGTGTTCCACACCTGGGCCTCAAGTAGACCTGTTGACCATGGTCCCCAAGCCGGCCTCACATGGACCTGTTGCCTCTGATCCCCCCGGGGCCTCACGTGTACCTTGTAACTCTGGTCCTCACCTGGGCCTCATCTGGACCTAGAGACTCTGGTCTCCACTGGGCTTCACCTGGATCTGGAGACTCTGGTCCCCATCTGGACTTCACCTGGATCTGGTGACTCTGGTCCCAATCTGGACCTCTCCTGGACTTGGTGTCTCTCTTGCCCCCTTTGACCTAACTCAGAACTGCTGAATCTTGCCCCACCTATTACGCACCCAGACCTAGTGACTCTTGTCCCTAGCTATTCCTCAATTCGACCTGATGAATCTGGTCCTCACGTGGACCTCACATTTACCTGGGACTCAGCTGGAAAGAGTGGCTCTGGTTCCCACTAGGGGCTCACCTGATACTGCTGAATGTGGTCTTATTCTATGCCTCACCAGAAACTAGTGATTCTGTTCCCCATCTGGGCCTGCATGTCCTTAGTGACTCTGGTCCTCACTGAGGCATCATTGGGACCTGGATACTCTATTCCACACCTGGGCCTCACTTTTACCAGGAACCGCTGGTCCCATTCTGGGCCTCAAACTAAACTGGTTACTCTGGTTCCCCCTCTTAACCTCACCCTTACCTGGTGACTCTGGTCACCCCTTGGGCCTCCCCTGGCCTGGTGACTCTGGCCTGCAGGTTGGCCTCACCTGGACTTGATTAGTGGGATGCCACCTGGGCCTCACCCATACCTGGTGACTCAGGTCCCACATGGGCCTCTTGGACCTGGTGAATCTGGCCCTTACATGGACTCTCCCAGACCCGGGGAATCTGGTCACAACATGGGCCTCACCTGGACCTGGTGAATCTGGTCCCCATCTGGGCCTAACCCAGTCCTGGTGACTATGTTCCCCAACTGGACCTGATTGCTCTGGACTCTTTCTTGCCCTCACCTTGAACTGGTGACTCTGATCCGATCTGTGCGTCACCCAGACCTGGTGACTCTCGTCCTCACCTGGGCATCATTGGTACCTGGTTACTCTGTTCCACACCTGAGCCTCACCTGGACATGATGTCTCTGGGACCTCTCTGGGCCTCACCCTGACCTGGTGATCTGGTCACCTTCTGGATGTCACCTGGACCAGGTGATTATGGAACCCCTCTAGGCCTCAACCAGATCTGGTGACTCTTGTCCTCAAGTGGGCCTCACCTGGACCTAGTGAATATGCTCCATCTGGGCCTCATTTGGACCTGGTGACTTGGTCACTCACTGGGCATCATCTGGAAATGGTTCCACTGCATGACCTGCTGGTTGCCTCACCTGGACCTGGTAACTCTGGTCCCTACCTGGGCATCATCGGGACATCTTGACCTGGTGAGTGGGGTTCTCACCTGGATCTTACCCATGCCTGGTGACACAGGTCCCCACGTGGGCCTCACTTGGACCTGTGAATGTGGTCCTTACCTAGTCCTCACCCGGAACTGGTAAATCTGGTCACCACCTGGGCATCACCTAACCTGGTGACTTTGTTCCCCACGTGGACCTGATTGCTCTGGACACCTTCTTGGCCTTACCTGGAAGTGGTAACTCTGATCCAACTGGGCCTCTCTCAGATCTGGTGACTCTGGTCCTCACCTGGGCCTCATCTGGACCTAGTGACTCTGGTCCCCACCTGGGCTTCACTGGATCTGTGACTCTGGTCCCCACCTGGATTTCACCTGGATCTGGTGACACTGGTCCCAACCTGACCTCTCCTGGACCTGGTGACTCTCTTTCCAACATGGACCCTTACCTCTGGTGACTCTGGTCCTCAGTTTGGCCTCACCTGGACCTGGTGTCTCTCGTCCCACTTTGACCTAATCAGAAGCTGATATTGCCCCACCTAGGCCGCACCAGACCTGGTGACTCTTGTCCCCAGCTATGCCTCAATTCGACTTGATGAATCTGGTCCTCACGTGGGCCTCCATGGACCTGGGACTCAGCTGGATTGAGTGGCTCTGGTTCCCACAAGGCTCACCTGATACTGGTGACTGTGGTCTTATACTAGCCTCACCAGGACCTAGTGATTCTGTTCCCCATCTGGGCCTGCATGGATCTAGTTCTTCCTCACACAGGCATCATTGGGACCTGGATACTCTATTCCACACATGGCCTCACTCTTCACCAGGACCTAGGTCCCATTTGGGCCTCAAACTAAACTGGTTATCTGGTTCCCCTCTGGGCCTCACCTTACCTGGTGACTCTGGTCACACTTTGGGCTTCACTTGGGCCTGGTGAATCTGGTCTTAGCTGTTCCTCACTTGGATCTGGTGACTGTCGCCACCTGGGCCTCACTGTACTTGGTTGAATCCTTTGCCACGCGCGCGTCACCTGGACCTAGTGAGTGTGGTCCCACCTGGACCACACCTGGATCTGGTGGCTCTGGTTCCCATAAGGGCTCTCCTGTAACGGATCCTGTGTCTCCATCTGGCCTCACCTGGAACACAATGACTCTGATCTATTTGGCCTCTCCTGGACCTGTAAACTCTGGTTTTACATGAGCATCATTGGGACCTGGAACACTCTCTTATATACCTGGGCCTCACCTGGACCTGGTGACTGTGGTCCCACCTGGGCCTCACCTGGACGAGGTGACTGGTTCCCACAGGACCTCACCTGGATCTGGTGACTCAGGTCCTCATATGGGCATCATGGGACCTGGTTTCTCAGTTCCACATCGGGGCCTCACCTGCACCTAGTGATTCTCGTCCCCCTCTGAGCCTCACCCTGACGTGGTGACTCTGGTCACCACCTGGATATCAACAGAACCGGTGATTGGTCCCCCTCTGGGACTCACGCGGAGCTGGCGACACTGGTCCTCAACTGTGCCTCAACAGGACCTGGTGAATCTACTCCTCACTTGGGCCTCGTATGGACCTTGTGACTCATTTCCCCCTGGCATCAATGGAACAAGGTTACTCTAGTCCCCACCTGGACCTCACATGGACATGATAACTTGCTCCACCTTCGGTCTCAACTGGTCCTGATGACCCTCTCCCCTCACCTAGGCCTCAATCTGGACCTGGTGACTGTGGTCCCCACCCGGGTTTCACCTGGACCGTTGATCCTCCTTGCCACATGAACCCCCCTGGACCTGGGGACTGTGGTTTCTTTTTTTTTTTTTTAATTTTTATTTATTTATGATAGTCACAGAGAGAGAGAGAGTCAGACACAGGCAGAGGGAGAAGCAGGCTCCATGCACCGGGAGCCTGACGTGGGATTCGATCCCTGGTCTCCAGGATCGCGCCCTGGGCCAAAGGCAGGCGCCAAACCCCTGCGCCACCCAGGTCCCGACTGTGGTGTTCTTGTAGACTCACATTTACCTGGTGACTGCGGTACCCCACTAGGCCCACCTGGATCTGGTGACTCTGGCTTGCAGGTTGGCCTCACCTGTACCTGGTGAGTGGGGTTGCCACCTGGGCCTCACCCATACCTGGTGACTCAGGTCCCCACGGTGCCTCTTGGACCTGGTGAATCTGGTCCTTACCTGGTCCTCTCCAGACCCGGGGACTCTGGTCACCACCTGGACCTCACCTGGAACTGGTGAATCTGGTCCCATCTGGGCCTCACCTAGTTCTGGTTAATTTGTTGCCCACCAGGACCTGATTGCTGTGGAACCTTCTTTGGCCTCACCTGAACTTGTGACTCTAATCCTAACTGGGCCTCACCCAGACCTGGTGACTCTGGTCCTCACCTGGACATGATGACTCTGGAACCTCTCTGGGCCTCACCCTAACCTGGTGACCCTGGTCCCCATCTGGAACTCACCTGTATCTGGTGACTCTGGTCTCAGTTTGTCCTCACCTGGACTGGTGTCTATCGTCCCCACTTTGACCTAACTCAGAACTGCTGAATCTTGCCCCACCTAGGCCGCACCTAGACCTGATGACTCTTGTCCCCAGCGATGCTTCAATTCGACCTGATGAATCTGGTCCTCACGTGGGCCTCACATGGACCTGGGACTCAGCGGATAGAGTGGCTCTGGTACCCACAAAGGGCTCACCTGATACTGGTGACTGTGTTCTTATTCTATGCCTCACCAGGACCTAGTGATTCTGTTCCCCATCTGGGCTTTCATGTCCCTAGTGACTCTGGTCTCACCCAGGCATCATTGGGACCTGGATACTCTATTCCACACCTAGGCATCACTTTGTCCAGGGACCTCTGGTCCCAATCGGGCCTCAAACTAAACTGGTTACCTGGTTCCCACTCGGGCCTCACCCTTACCTGGAAATCTGGTCACCCCTTGGTTTCACTTGGGCCTGGTGAATCTGGTTCTTATCTGGTCCGCACCTGGATCTGGTGACAGGTCACCACGTGGGCCTCACCTGGACTTGGTGAATCCTGTTGCCACCCTGCGCCTCACCTGGACCTTGTGACTGTGGTCCCTCCTGGACCTCACCTGGATCTGGTGGCTCTGGTTCCCATATGGGGCTCTCCTGGACCTGGTTCCTGTGGTCTCCATCTGGCCTCACCTGGAACACAATGACTCTGATCCATATTTGGGCCTCTCCTGGACCTGTTGACTCTAGTCCTTACCTGGGCATCATTGGGACCTGATACTCTCTTATGTACCTGGGCCTCACCAGGACCTGGTGACTGTGGTCCCACCCGGGCCTCACCTGACGGGGTGACTTGTTCCCACAGGGACATCACCTCGACCTGGTGACTCAGGTCCTCATATGGGAATATTGGGACCTGGTTTCACAGTTCCACATTGGGGCCTCACCTGGACCTAGTAATTCTCGTCCCCCACTGGGCCTCACCCTGACTTGTGACACTGGTCCCCACCTGGATATCACCAGAACCGGGTGACACACCCGGAGCTGGGGACACTGGTCCTCAGCTGGGCCTCAACAGGACCTGGTGAATCTACTCCAAACTTAGGCTTCGTCTGGACCTTGTGACTATTTTCCCCTGGCATTATTGGGATATGGTTACTCTGTTCCCCATCTGGGCCTCACCTGGACATGATAACTTTGGCTGCACACTTTGGCCTCAACTGGTCTTGATGACTCTCGTCCCCAACCTAGGCCTCAATCTGGACCTGGTGCCTGTCGTCCCCACCTGGGTCTCACCTGGAACTGGTGACTCTCGTTCCCACATGAACCACACCTGGACCTGGTGACTGTGGTGTTCTTGTAGACTCACTTTTACCTGCCTTCTCTGGTGCCGACTAGGGCCTCACGTGGATCTGGTGACTTTGGCATGCAGGTTGGCCTCACCTGGACATGGTGAGTGGGGTTGCCACCTGGGCCTCACCCATACCTGGTGTGTCAGGTCCCCTCGTGGGCCTCTTGGACCTGGTATCTGGTCCTACCTGGTCGTCTCCCAGCCCCGGGGTCTCTGGTCACCACCTGAGCCTACCTGGACATGGTGAATCTGATCCCTCCTGGGCCTCACCCAGGCCTGTTGACTTTGTACCCATCTGTATCTGATTGCTGTGGACTCTTTCTTCACCTCACCTGGAACTGGTGACTCTGATCCTATCTGCCCGTCACCGAGACCTGGTGACGCTGGTCCTCACCTGGGCATTTTTGGTACCTGGTGACTCTGTTCCACACCTGAGCCTCACCTACACATGATGACTCTGGAACCTCTCTGGCCTCATCCTGACCTTTGACTCTGGTCCCCATCTGGAAGTCACCTGGACAAGGTGATTCTCGTACCCCTCTAGACCTCAACAAAGTCTGGTGACTCTGGTCCTCCACTGGACCTCACCTGGACCTAGTGAATATGCTCCATCTGGGCCTCATTGGACTGGTGATTCTGGTCCCTACCTGGGCATTATCGGGACATGGTTCCACTGCATGGCCTGCAGTTTGGCCTCACCTGGACCTGGTAACTCTAGTCCCTACCTGGGCATCATCGGGAGATGGTTCCTCTGCATTGGCCTGCAGGTTGGCCTCACCTGGACCTGGTGAGTGGGGTTGTCACCTGGGTCTACACATGCCTGGTGACACAGGTCCCCACGTGGGCCTCACTTGGACTTGGTGAATCTGGTCCTTACCTGGTCCTCACCCGGAACTCGTAACTCTGGTAACCACCTGGACCTCACCTGGACCAGATGACTCTGGCCCCCTCTCGTCTCACCGTGCCCTAGTGACTGTGAACCCCACTTTGGCCTGTCTTGGCCCTTCTGACCATGGCTGCCACCTGCGCCTGACCTCGAAATGTTGACTCTGGTTCTTTCCAGGCCTACTTGGACTTGGAGATCCTGGTCCCAACCTTGACCTCTCCTGGACGTGATGAAACTTGTCACCACCGGGGACTCACCTGGACTTGGTTACTGTGTTCCAAACCAGGGCCTCAAATAGACCTGTTCACCAAGGTCCCCAAGCCGGCCTCACAAGGACCTGTTGCCTCTGATCCCCACCGGGCCTCACATATATTCGTAACTCTGGTCCTCAGCTGGCCTCAGATGGATCTGGTGACTCTGGTTTCCCACCTGGAAGTCACCTGGATCTGGTGACTCTGGTCCCCACTTGGACCTCTCCTGGACCTGGTGACTCTCTTTCCAACATGGACCTCACCTGGATCTGGTGAATCTGGTCCTCAGTTTGGCCTCACCTGGACCTGTGTGTCTCTCCTCCCCACTTTGACCTAACTCAGAACTGCTGAATCTTGCCCCACCTAGGCCACACTCAAACCTGGTGACTCTTGTCCCCAGCTATGCCTCAATTCGATCTGATGAATCTGGTCCTCACGTGGGCCTCACATGGACCTGGGACTCAGCTGGACAGAGTGGCTCTGGTTTCCCACAAGGGTTCACCTGATACTGGTGACTGTGGTCTTATCCTATGCCTCACCAGGACCTAGTCATTCTGTTCCCCATCTGGGCCTGCATGGCCCTAGTGACACTCATCCTCACCCAGCATCATGGGACCTGGATACTCTATTCCACACCTGAGCCTCACTTTGACCAGGAACTCTGGTCCCATTCTGGGCCTCAAACTAAACTGGTTACTCTGGTTCCCCTCTGGTACTCACCCTTACATGGTGACTCTGGTCACCCCTTTGTTTCACTTGGGCCTGGTGATCTGGTCCTTAGCTGGTCCGCACCTGGATGTTGTGACTGGTCGCCACCTGGGCCTCACTGGACCTGGTGAATCCTGTTGCCACTTTGGCTTCACCTGGACCTTGTGGACTGTGGTCCTACCTGGACCTTACCTGGATCTGGTGGCTCTAGTTTCCCATATGGGGTTCTCTCTCGACCTGGTTCCTTGGTCTCCATCTGGCGTCACTTGGAAAACAATGACTCTGATCCATATTTGGCCTCTCCTGGATCTGTTGACTCTGGTCCTTCCCTGGGCATCATTGGGACCTGGATACTCTCTTATATACCTGGGCCTTACCTGGACTTGTGACTGTGGTCCCACGTGGGCCTCACCTGGACGAGGTGACTGGTTCCCACAAGGACCTCAACCTGGACCTGGTGACTCAGGTCCTCATATGGGCATCATGGACCTGGTTTCTCAGTTCCACATCGGGCCTCACCTGGACCTAGTGATTCTCGTCCCATTATGGTCCTCACCCTGACGTGGTGACTCTGGTCCCACCTGGATATCACCAGAACCGGGTGACTCTCGTCCCTCTCTGGGTCTCACCCGGAGCTGGGGACACCGGTCCTAAACAGGGCCTCAACAGGACCTATTGAATCTACTCCTCACTTTGGCCTGTCTGGACCTTGTGACTCTTTTCCCACCTGGCATCAATGGGACATGTTACTCTTTCCCCACCTGGGCCTCACCTGGACATGGTAATTTTCTCCACACTTTGGCCTCAACTGGTGCTCATGACTCTGGTCCCCCGACCTAGGCCCAATCTGGACCTGGTGACTTGGTCCCCACCTGGGTCTCCCTGGACCTGGGGACTCTCGTTCCCACATGAACAACACCTGGACCTGGTGACTGTGGTGTTCTTGTAGACTCACATTTACCTGGTGACTCCGGTCCCCACTAGGGCCTCAACTGGATCTAGTGACTCTCTACCAAAATTTGGCCTCACCTGGACCTTGGTGAGTGGGGTTGCCACCTGGGCCTCACCCATACCTGGTGACTCAGGTCCCCGCGTGGGCCTCTTGGACCTGGTGAATCTGGTCCTTACCTGGTTCTCTCCCAGACCTGAGACTCTGGTCACCACCTGGGCCTCACGTGGACCTGGTGTATCAGCCCCATCTGGGCCTCACCCAGTCCTGACTTTGTTCCCCACCTGGACCTGATTGCTGTGGACTCCTTCTTGGCCTCACCTGGAACTGGAGACTCTGACCTAACTGGGTCTCACCCAGATCTGGTGACTCTGGTCCTCACCTGTGGACCATTATTACCTGGATAATCTGTTCCACACTGAGCCTCACTGGACATGATGACTCTGGATCCCCAGGGGCCTCACCCTGACATGGTGACTCTGGT